>NC_031989.1:314461-319669 GCF_001879085.1 Nicotiana attenuata
TTTAATAGATAGGAATTTGATTTACAGACATTTTTTCTATCTCCTTCTACAAGAAAGACTAAGGACCTTTTATATGTGTGTGCCGGCCACTCATATAAATGGTTAACTACCAAGACATTCAGGATTGTCTCACCTCTTTCTACTCTAGATCGTGCCATGAAACTTAGAGCAATAGGTAATCTTCTTTTCCTATCGAATTCCAAACGTATTGGATGCCCAAGCGATGCGCATGAGAAACCTAAGGTCCTAGAGAGGATAATTGTCTATTGGGGTATAATTATGGAGTACAGCTTGGTAAATATGAGACTTGAGTGGATGTCAAAAGTGGGATGCAATGGATACTAGCACACATTAGAGCATAACCTTATCAGAAAGTACAAAAGCAGTTATGATGTCTTATGGTTATTAGTTTACCTCAGTTACCAGTTATACAATCTTTCAGTTAGCATGTTTATGGATACTCAGTATGCCAGTTATTAGTTATTCAGCTACCGGATCTCCAATTTTCAGTGTATCAAAATTTCTATAGACTTGTGAGTATACAATGATGCATATGGATGCTCAAAGAGAATGTAAGTAACAGTGATAATAGCAAAATCTTCGCATGTTTTAGGCATTAAGGCCCAAGACTCACTGGATGGTGCATAAAGTTATTTATCAGATATGTATGGCAGTGTATCCGTATGTCAGATCCCACGGTGTATCAGGTTAAGAATTCAACCGCATCAGGCATAGGATTGATCACTATAATTTTGGACAGAAAAGAGCCTAAGGGAAATGTAGCTAAGAATAATATGATGTACGAAATGAGAACCAAGAGCAGGCAACATTGAATTTTAGGGAATGATTTTATGTCGTTTAGATTTATTCAAATCAGAACTAGAAAGTACCATGTTAGTGAATTTATATACGAAGTGGCTATTATTGTGAGATAAAAGATATGACAGTTCCCCTTGATATGACTATGTGTTTAGGTTGGAGGTTTATAATCTGAAGTGATTTTGAAGCGTATAGAAAGCTTGGGGTTAGATATTCCAATGTTGTTAAGACAAATGAACTTTCCCTAAGTGCGATTCATGTGCATAGTTCAAAAAGAATGATAGCGTGCGACAAAAGAATATGATCAGATGGTGAGGGAAGTTAGGAGTAACCTTATGCTTCACTTTAGTTATTCAAAGTAGGAAAAGAAAATATGATGCTAGCAGATGGTTAGTGAAGGGATAGTAAGTAAGTTTTGAGTAGATACAGTGAATTAGCAATTTTAGCAGAGCTAGTAGAGGTAAGATTTGATCCACTTAGCCAGGTTATCTCTAGTGTGTGGATGGAAGTTTGAAATACCGAACGTATGTGTTAGAACCCAAGGAGTTTAAGTTAAACCTGAAGTACAGCGATAGTGGAAAAAAAATCAGCTAGGCAGTAAGAGAGCCAACTATAGAAGAATAGCCTTTAGGAATTATCGAAATGTGGTTTCTCCAGGATTGACAGTGTGAGCAGAGTTAAATTATTAAGAGTGTGTTTGATAGTTGTGAATACATTAGCTTTCCGTTATGTGAATAATTTAGTTTTCCCTAGTAAGAAAGATTTCTAAGAAGTAAGTCGGAAGATGAATGGTCATTGACGTAGAGTGCAAAGAATTGCAGAAAATAAGGAGAGTTATTTGGATCCCAACAAAAAGAGAAGGATCCGCAAGTATAAGACCTTTGGTCTAAGGGGGTGATGTGAAAACCATCAGTAAGTGCAGTTAGAGATCTGAAACTCGAATAGTAGCATGGGATATGGAAAAGAAAATCAGTTCGGTAATAAGGGAAAATTGTATAACTACCACAAGGATTATGTCTAGCATGTGTAAGAAAAACAAAGTGAGTAGAATGATCACCGAGTTTAGTCATTGATGATAAAGTGATCACAAAAAAGCTATAAAATCATGCCTATTTATGTGTCACGAGGGTAGTGCCATTGCACGAGACTCTAGTCTTCGGAGTACGGGTCAAAGACTTAGGTCACAACAATTCTATAAGTGTTCTCAGGAAATTCTTAAAAAGATAAAGTGTGGGAAGTATAACTCATGATTGAGGTAGATAAGAGAACTCTGGTAAAAGAAGTTCACCAGCCAAGATAGGAGTTCGACTTCGGACTCTAAAGATGACGGAGTTGTTGTCTAGAACAGGACTTGTTTCCCCTTAGTAGCCGTTGAGAAGGAGAAACAATTTGATGATCCCTACGTGTTGCAATTGAAAGAGGAGATTCACAAGTATAAGACGATGGCTTTTGAATAAGGGGGAGATGACGGGACTTTGAGGTACTAGGACAGATTGTGTGTCCCAGTAGATGGACTTAAAGAGGGAAGATCATGTTAGAAGCCCATAATTCTAGGTATTTCTTTCCATCCAGGTTCCCAAATATGCATCATGACCAAGAGATTTGTTGGTTGTACGACATGAAAAAGAACGTCGTAAACTTTATGGCCAGGCAGAGCATTTTATTTAAACAGTTGAGGATATGTCCTTGATGTTAAGAGTAATTGGGATGATCACATACCTCTCATTGACCTTGCTAATAATAACACCTACCATTCTAGTATCAAGATAGCACTGCGAGAAACTCTGTATGGGAGAAGGTGTAGAACGCCAATTGGTTGGTTCAAGTTAGTGATTGGGTGTTTCTGAAAGTTTCGCCTATGAAAGGCGTTATGAGATTTGGGAAGAAGGAAAAGCTCGGTCCCAAATATATCACGTCGTATATGATCCTACAAAAAAAAATCGATCAAATAGCTTATGAGTTGGAGTTGCCACCAGAATTAGCGGTGGTACAACCAGTATTTCACGTATCATGTTATAACATTCAAGTTTCCAGTACTCAGATACTCATGTCAGTTCAGTACTCAAATACTCATGTCAGTTCAGTACTCAGATACTCATGCCAGTTCAGTACTCAGATACTCATGCCAGTTCAGTACTCAGATACTCATGTCAGTTCAATACTCAGCTATTCTAGTCCGTTCAATACTCAGCTACTCATGTCAGTACAATACTTAGATATTCATGCAAGCTTAGTACTCTGATATTGATGTTAGTTCAATTCTCAAATATTCGTGCCAGTTCAATTTTCAGATATCCATGTTAGTTCAGTATTCACGTATTCATGGCAGATCAATATTCAGACAATGCAGTTCAGTTCAGTATCTCAGCAGTTCAGTAATCATGTATTCATTATGTTTAGTATGCAAGTGTTAATGAATGTTCATGGTTCCACCAGACCCGTTTAAGGTCCGGAGTTAGCAGAAGTTACAGTCAGGACAATCATTCGAGGACGAATGATCCCAAGGGGGAGATAATGTAACACCCCATACATTCGGACTAGGTATTGATATGTTAAATGGGTATTAATTTGATATTTTAGACATATGAAGTCCTAGCGGGATGATTGTGGGTGAAAATAGTTGTTTCAAAATCAAGATGGAAAGTGAGGTGCATAAGATTTGACAAAAATCGACTAAGTTTGCAGAAGGTCTGTATTCCATCAGTATTTAGTGAGAATGTTTAAGGAATTTGAGAAAACTTGAAGCATGAAAGTTGTAGGACTTTGAAATAGCTTTCCAATGATATATTATGAAGCCCGAACAGATCTCTGTGCAAAAAGTTATGTGCGTTTTACGGAACAGTACCCGGTAGCGCGCCCGGTAGCGCACCCATTAGCGCGACCGCGCAAATTTTGAGGCAGTGTTACTGCCATTTAGCACGTTCAGTAGCGCGAGCAAACCCCCAGGTGCGCGGGCGCGCTAGTGGGGGTCGTTTTAAAGCTATATTTCGTCCCCCACAGCCCCAAAACATAAAAACTTGCTCTAGAAAGGGAAGCTCTCAAAAACCTAACTCCTTAAGGGTCCTTCCACCACCCAAGGTAAGTTCTAATGGTGATTTTAAGTTAATTTCAATTTCCCAACATCTTATTAACATGGGTAAATCCTCCATATCATTAGATATTCGATTGAGACACCATTGTTGAGAGAAGAAATGCTAGAACTCGAATTCAAGAAGATTGAACGTCAAAAAGGTAATATCTTCACCCTCTAATTAATTCTAACATTGGTTTAATGATTATAAACCCTAGTTCATGAGATATGAGTTGATGGGTTTGATAGAAAAGCATGAAAAATTATAGGATTGGGTTGTTGATTGTTGATTATTGATTAAAGATATCGTTTATCTTATGGGTGATAAAGAAGGGTATTGAACATAGCAATTTGATACTTTAGAATTTATCTAGGAACAAGAGAATGGGTCATTGGGTGTAGAGACACCATTAATAAGTACTATGAAGCTTTATTTTCACCAAGTGTTTGATAAGATGCTTAAGTGACCAAAACATGAGAATCATTGCTAATGAATCCCTTTGACTTGTATTGATTTAGATTAAAGTTGAAAGGGGTTGACAAACGTTGTATTATGCTCAAGAGCAGGAAGTTAAGGTATGTGAGGCTAACTCTCTATGTTTGGGAATTTTAATGATTCTCCCTACACTACGTTTCTTTTACAACGTATCAATTGCCTCAGAAATACAGTTAAGCCTAGTTCCTTGAATAGTTGTAGAACTTCTATTCCCTAGCTTCATAACTCGTTCATGACTTTCATTCTGAACGTTGTGAGCTCAGTTCGTATTCAATATAGACTTGGGTTTGATTCCCCGAAGTCTCAGTATAGCTTACTCAGCATGTCATAAACAGTTGCAGTTTCAGTGTTCATAACCAGTTCAAGAATACATGTCTCATTCCAGTCCTATTCAGTATTCCAGTATTATGTAACTCAGTAGAATTCAGTATTCCAGTATTATGTAACTCAGTATGATTCAGTATTCCAGTATAATGTAACTCAGTGTGATCCAGTATTCCAGTATCATATAACTCAGCGTGATTCAGTATTTCACTATTATGTATTGCAGTATGATTCTCAGTTCCTGATTTTAAATCCCTGAATGTTGAACACCTATCTTTGGGCCTGAGGCCGCAGCTAATGCTTTATGCATCTTTGGGCCTGAGGCCGCAGTTTATGCTTTATGCATTTTGGACCTGAGGTCGCAGTTATGTATACGTATACTTGGGCCCGAGGCCGCAGCTTGTGCACACACACATATATATATATATATATATATATATATATATATATATATATATATATATATATATATATATATATATATATATATATATATATA
>NC_031989.1:319680-347797 GCF_001879085.1 Nicotiana attenuata
ATATATATATATTGGGCCTGAGGCTGCAGTTTAATATTCAGATAAACAGGTTGTTCATCATTCAAAAGAGGGAGTATTCATATCCTTACTTCCTTTATTCAGTTCAGTTATCAATTATCAGTTATCTTTTCAGTTATCAGTTCGATTATCAGTTATCAGTATCTTTTCAGTTATCAGTTATCTTTTCAGCTATCAGTTCAGTTATCGGTTATCGGTTATCATTTCAGTTATCAGCTTAGTTTTAGTTTCACCATTTATAATTCTTTCTATCAGTTGCTTTACATACCAGTACAAATCAAATGTACTGACGTCCCTTTTGCCCGGGGCCTGCATCTCACAATGCAGGTAATGATTAACAGGTTGATGATTCAGAGCGCTAGGATTCTTGTACCAGCTAATTTGGTGATCCCCGTTCTTTCGGGGCATTATCATTACCTTACAGTTTTCAGTATTTACAGACAGTCAGTGTTTTCAGTACTTCATTAGAGGCTTCATAGACTAGAGTCACAGTTAGACAGAGTCACACACTTTTCATATTAAGCTATATTGGCTACAAATATGTTTCAGAATTGTATTAGTATTTCCGCACTTTGATTTATATCATCCACAATTTTCAGTATATCAGCATGTGTTAGTTTATCTTCTGCATTCAGTATGTTATGATACCACATGTTGATTCAGCCAGCCAGTTGGTTCGCTCGGTCACATGTAGTCAGGCACCGAGTGCCGTGTTACGTCCAGGCCCAGGTTCGGGGCGTGACATAATAAACGTCGAATCAAGCCTCAAAACTCATGATTTCTTCCAATTTCTTCATCGAATATCAAATTTCCATTTTATGTCCGAAACACGTCAAACGACGTCCGTTTTCAACCAAACTTTATAGATAGCGCTTAAACCATATATAAGACTTGTACCGGGCGCCGGGACCAAAATACGGGCCCGATACCATAGTCTTTTAATCTAATTCCATTTCCAATTTCCTTAGTTATTTCCAGAAAACAATTTCACACAAAAATTCATTTCTCAGACTTGGGACCTCAGAATTCGATTCCGGGCATACGCCCAAGTCCCATATTTTCCTACGGACCCTCCGGGACCGTCAAATCACGGGTCCGGGTCCGTTTACCCAAAATGTTGACCGAAGTCAAATTTATTTAATTTAATATAAAAATTTAGCATTTTTCTCACAGAATTCATATTTAAGCTTTCCGACTACGCGCCCAGACTGTGCACGCAAATCGAGGCAACCCTAGATGAGGTTTTCAAGGCCTCAGAAGTACAGAATGGGAAAGAAACAAGTGATGACCCCTTTGGGTCGTCACATCCTCCACCATTAAAACAACCGTTCGTCCTCGAACGGATAAAAGAAAGAAGTACCTGAGTCGGGAAAAAGATGAAGATAACGGCTCCATATATCAGACTCGGAATCCCAAACGGACATCGGTATCGCTGAAATGCACTTCAACCAAAACTTATGAAATTTCTTCCAACTTTAAGCTTCTGAAATGAGAATTCTCTTCCCAAATCAACTCTAAACTTCCCGAAACTTAATTCCGACCACGCGTACAAGTCAAAATACCTGAAAGAAGCTGTTTATGGCCTCAGATAGCTGAACAATGCGCTAGAGCTCAAAATGACCGGTCGGGTCGTTACATCCTCTCCCACTTAAACATACGTTCGTCCTCGAACGTGCTGAGAACTACACTGAAGTAGTCTAGAATCACTGTTTAACTTCTCATGCACCTTCCCGTGCTACTACCACTCAGTCGAGCACATCAGCTCGATCAATTCTGAAGATATTCCTTTTTATTCAAGCAAATAAGCCTTAGAGCCCGATTCCAACATCCGGAATTCTATGCCCGACCTGTTTCCAACATAAGATCACCATATCAATCGCTACACGCTGTACCCAAACATGGCTGAATAACTTTGCTGAATTCACACCTCGTATCACTTTACTCACCGGACCACAATAGCATTTTTTGATCGACTTAGCCAAAATCCCACGAATCTGGTGCTCCCATTGCACCCCATGACATACACAGGTCTTACTCTAACTCTTACAATGCCGTCACGATGGAAGAGATGTGCAAAAATTCATAATCGACTGCCGAGTCAACCAATCATTAAGTCTATACTTCTGACAAGAACCATTATCTCATTCTAAACCAAATAATGATCATCGGTCCTTAATATATTTCACGTAATCGGATTGCATTGATCCTGAATCCAACAATCTCGTCTCACCCAGTACGAACTGCTCAGGCAATAAGCCACCCCGACATGACCAAAAGTCTCATATGATGCCACAATGTGCCAATAGGCTACCAATTAGAATGCAATACAAAAAGGAAAAAGGACTCTGAAAAGAAATTTCAATTACCCCACTCGCGAATCATACATGCAACGCGGGCGCACAGCTAATATGAGCTTCCTCCAAGAAATAGGAAATAGAACACAATAAACAGATATGGGAAGCTGTACTGGACATCACACTGTTGGGGCGTGCAACCCGATCCGAGCAATCATAACCATGGGGGCATGCCACCCGATCCACACAACATAACCATGGTGGCGTGCCACCCGATCCAAATAACATACCCATGGAGGCATGCCACTCGATCCACACGTGGAACTCACATAAGGAGATGAACATCGAGCTAAATTGCTCTTCTGTCTGGACTGGGCTGTACAGAGTCTATCCTGAATCACCTTGACTCTCTCCAAAGCATCCTGAACCAAATCTGTGCCCAATAATCTGGCCTCACCTGGCTCGAACCAACGCACCGGAGATCTACATCACCTACCATATAAGGCCTCATATGGTTCCATCTGAATGCTGGACGGATAGCTATTGTTGTAGGCAAACTCCGCCAATGGCAAGAACTATCCCAAGAACCTCCAAACTCAATCACACACGCACGGAGCATATCCTCAAGAATCTGAATAGTGCACTCGGACTGCCCGTCCGTCTGAGGGTGAGATGTTGTGCTCAACTCCCCTCGAGTACCCAACTCTTGTTGTACGGCTCTCCAGAACCGCGATGTGAACTGAGTACCTCTGTCTGAAATGATGGAAACTGGAATACCATGCAGACGGACAATCTCCCAAATATAAATCTCCGCCAACCGCTCCGAGGAATAGGTAGTACACACAGGGATGAAATGCGCGAACTTGGTCAGCCGATCCATAATAACCCAAATGATATCGAACTTCCTCAAGGTCTTTGGGAGTCCAGATACGAAGTCCATAGTGATCCGCTCCCACTCCACTCCGGAATCTCTATATGCTGAAGCAATCCACCCGGTCTCTGGTGCTCATACTTCACCTGCTGACAATTAAGGCACCGAGCTACAAACCCAACTCTATCCTTCTTCATCCGCCTCCACCAGTAGTGCTGCCTCAAATCCTGATACATCTTCGCGGCACCCGGATGAACGGAATACCGCAAACTATGGGCCTCCTCTAGAATCAACTCCCGAAGTTCATCGACATTGGGTACACAAACTCGACCTTGCATCCTCAATACTCCGCCATCACCAATAGTCACATATCGAGCATCGCCATGCAACACTTTGTCCTTGAGGACAAGCAAATGAGGGTCATCAAACTGACGCTCCCGGATACGATCAAACAAGGAAAACCGAGAGACCACACAAGCTAGAACCCGGCTGGGCTCCTAAAGATCCAATCTCACAAACTGGTTGGCTAGGGCCTGAACATCCATCGCCATAGGCCTCTCTGCTGCTGGTAAATAAGCCAAACTCCCCAAACTCTCTGCCCGGCGACTCAAGGCATCAACCACCACATTGGCCTTGCCCGGGTGATACAGAATAGTGATATCATAGTCCTTCAGCAACTCAAGCCACCTCCTCTGGCGCAAATTTAGATCCTTTTGCTTGAACAAATGCTGCAAGCTCCGATGGTCAGTATAAATCTCACAGGGAACCCCGTATAAATAATGGTGCCAAATCTTTAGGGCGTGTCGTGAACGGGGTAGTTCTTCTCATGTATCTTCAACTGTCTGGACGCGTAGGCAATCACCCTACCGTCCTGCATCAACACCGGCTCCGAGGCCAACCCTCGAGGCATCATAATAGACTGTATAAGACCCCGAACCAATAGGCAATATCAAAGGTGGGGCTGTAGTCAAAGCTGTGTTGAGCTTCTGAAAGCTCGCCTCACACTCCTCTGTAGCTGAGGATGGTCTGGGCCAACTCTGCACTACCTCTACTTTCTTCGGATCCACCCGTATGCCCTCACTCGACACCACGTGACCCAAGAAAGCCACGGAGTCCAACCAAAACTCACATTTCGAGAATTTTGCATATAATTTCTTTTCCCTCAGAGTCTGAAGCACTGTCCTCAGGTGCTGCTCATGATCTTCCAGACTCCGGGAGTATACAAGAATATCATCAATAAAGACAATGACGAATGAGTCGAGATATGGCCTGAACACACTGTGCATCAAATGCATAAAAGCTGCTAGGGCATTGGTCAGCCCAATTGACATGACAAGGAACTCGTAATGAGCATACCGAGTCCTGAAGGCAGTTCTTCGGGATATCTGGCTCCCGAATCCTCAACTGATGGTAACCTGGGCGCAAGTCAAACTTAGAAAACACTTGTGCACCCTGAAGCCGGTCAAACAGATCATCAATATGAGGCAAAGGATAACGGCTCTCCACTGTAACTTTGTTCAACTGGCGATAATCGATACACATACGCATAGAACCATCCTTTTTCTTCACAAACAAGACAGGAGCACCCTAAGGTGAAACACTGGCCCGGATAAAAACATTATCAAGCAATTCCTGTAACTGATCCTTCAACTCTTTCAACTCAGGAGGAGCCATACGATACGGAGGAATAGAAATGGGCTGAGTG
Organism: Nicotiana attenuata; assembly: GCF_001879085.1. Lineage (NCBI taxonomy): Eukaryota > Viridiplantae > Streptophyta > Magnoliopsida > Solanales > Solanaceae > Nicotiana > Nicotiana attenuata. The sequence continues at coordinate 324,569 of NC_031989.1, forward strand.
CCTGGCAACAGATCAATGCCAAAATTAATGTCTCTATCGGGCGACATGCCCGGAAGGTCAGCTAGAAACACATCGGGAAAATCTCGTACTACTGGGGCTGAATCAACTAAAAGGGTATCAATGTTGACATCTCTCACATAAGCTAAATACACGTCACATCCCTTCTCTACCATACGCTGAGCCTTAAGGAAAGAAATAACTCTACTGGGGGTGTGATCTACAGTACCCCTCCACTCAACACGCGGCACACCTGGCATAGCCAGCTTCACGATTTTGGCGTGACAATCAGGAATAGACTAATGGGGTGACAGCCAGTCCATGCCCAAGATAATATCAAAGTCAACCATGATGAGTAGCAATGAATCGGCTCTGGTCTCAAAACCACTAAGAGCAACCAAACACGACCAATAAACCCGGTCCACAACAAGAGAATCTCCTACAGGAGTAGAAACATAAACGGGGGAACTCAAAGAATATCGGGGTACACCCAAATGCGGAGCAAAAATAAGAAGACACATAAGAGTAAGTGGAGCCTAGATCGAATAGAACCGATGCATCTCTATGAAAAACCATGACAATACCTGTGATGACAGAAACGGAGGCAACAGCCTCGGTACGAGCAGGTGGGGTAGCAATTAGGGCTGTAACCATAGCCTGAGAACTCTGCGGGGCACGTTATGGCTGGAAAGTCCGTGGAGGTGCACTCCTCCCAAGTCTAGGGCAATACCTCACCATATGGCTCATGTCACACACTCAAAGCAACCTCGCAGCTGACGTGACAGCGGGAACTATGCGGTACGGGTACTCCAAGACCCCTGAACACCTAAAACACTGCGAGGAATCAGAGATGCAAACTGAGCTGGCTGACCCACGAAACCTCTACCATGCCGTACTCTTCCTCCAAAATAAGGACTAGTGGGTCTCCCCAGTCTACGAGGTCTACTCACTCTCCTATACTCTCCCTCCTGACCTTGTCAGTCCTCTCTCTCCTGGACCCACATGTCCCCTACTCGACGAGAGGTCCTTACCACCCGCTGAAATGGGACCACAGGCTCTATCGCTATGACACCTGGAACCTGACCAATGGGAACTCGCTGCTCTGGAGTGGGGGCGGCGGGAGTCTGTGTCCCTCCCCCGACCTGTGAAGTAATTGGTACAACCTGAATCAATCTCGCCTGAATTAATGTACCAAACATGCTCAGGAACTGTGCTAATATCTCTTGAAGTACTGGAGTAGTAGTAGCAGTAGACGTATATGATGCCTGGGCTCTGGCTGGAACTGCTGGTGACTCTTCAGTGGCAGCTCGAGCGGGTGCCCTGGCTGCACCCCGGCCCCGACCTCTGATGGCTCTCGCAAGGGGAGCGGGTGTCTGATCATCTCTGGTAGCACGTGTTCTCACCATCTGTGAGAGAATTGAAGACAAAGGTTTAGAATTGTGACGCCAAAAATCTCGCGCGACAGGGAATCAAATGAAGTGGAATTTTTCTAACAATTACATAGCCTCTCGTAGATAAGTACCGACGTCTCCATACCGATCAGCGAGACTCTAATAAACCGGCTTATGATTCATGACTCCTATGAACCTAGAGCTCTGATACCAACTTGTCACGACCCCGGTTCGCCCTCCGTGAACCATCGTGATGGCGCCTAGTCTCTACGACTAGGTAAGCCTAAATTGCGGAAGATAACCAAACTTGCGAAAGTAAAAACAATTTAAAACAGAAATAAAGCATTAATAGTGTTCAAATGTGCCGCTCGGCATACACCATATATAAATCTCAAAACCAACATCCAAATCCAAGACCCGGAAACCCACGAATCACAAGCTAAGACAAAGAAATACTACATAGCTCTAACTCCGGAATTCGTCTAATAAGAACAGAAAGTACAGAAGGCTAAATACTAAAGGCAGGAATGGAAAGGGACTCCTCGGTCTGCGGACGCGGCAGATGTACCTCGAAGTCTCTAAGTAGTCGCCTCCCTCAAGGATGGTAGGCCTGAGAAGAAGTACCTGGGCCTGCACATAAAAAACATGCGCAGAAGAGGCATGCATACACCACAAAGGTACTCAGTAAGTGCCAAGCCTAACCTCGGTCGGGTAGTGACGAGGAAGGTCAGGGCCCTACTGAGATCAAATAAGATATAAGGGTTAACAATGTGAGTAAAACAGTATAAAGAAGTGCAACAGTAAGAATTAACATAGAATTGAAAGAACAGCAACAACTAAACAGAGACAAACAAAACAACAGAAAGAAATATAGCTCAACACAGAGATAACAATCGGGGCACCTTCCAGGATACCGTCCTGTGGTCCTAATCATAACTATCCAGTGGATCTCTCGGGATACCATCCCGTAGTCCATCATATATATATGTCCGAAGGATCTCCCGGGATCTCGTCCCATAATCCAACTATCAATGCGCGGGGGATCTACCAGAGATCTCGATCCGTAGTCCCCAAATATAAATATGCAGGGGGATCTATCGTGAATCTAACCCGCAATCCCAAAGTAAATGTGCAGGGAGATCTATCGGAAATCTAACCCGCAGTCCCAAAGTAAACAGACAAGGGGGAGCTACCGGAATCCCACATCCATAGTCCCAATGTAAATACACAGCAGCAGCAAGAAAATATTTAGAGAAGGAAAATTTCATATTAAGGCAACAAATAATTCTAGCCTAGCATGCTGCACAGAGTTCAGGTAAATAGATTGAACAATTAAGACAATTAAATCACTTAGACATGCTTTCCTAAGCTAACACATGCTTTAATAGTACAAGTAATAAAAGCGGGAAAAGAAACATGCTAATGAATGCTTTAAGAAGACCGGATTTCCAACAATTTGCACAAGTACGCGCTCGTCACCTCGCGCACAAGGCAATTCAGTTACCAAATATACCAATCCTAAGGGGAAGGTCCCCCACACAAGGTTAGACAAGCCACTTACCTCGAAACGGCTCAAATTCAACTAGAAACCACGTTCTTGCCACGAGTACGCGACTCCAAATGGCCAAATCTATTCAATTCAATTTCATAATGTAAATAATACTTTAAGTAACTGATTCTACAATTAAATTCTAAGCTAATACGCGAAATTATGTAAAATGACCAAAACGCCCCTCGGGCCCACATTTCGGAATTGGGTGAAATTTATATTTTCAGAATTCTCACACTCACACGAGTCTAATCATATAAGAATCTCTCAAATCGGATGTCAAAAATGCAATCAAAACTCAATAATTTGGCCTATGAATTTTATCCAATTTTTCCACCAAATTCGAAATTTAAAGGCTAGATTTAAGTTAGGAATCATAGAAATTGATCTAAGTTGGGTAGAGATCACTTACCCAAGTTACCCAGGTGCAAAAGTCTTCAAAAATCGTCCCTCCCGAGCTCCCAACTTCGAAAATGTGAAAATAGGCTTAAACCCTCGAATTGGGATTTTAAGAACTCTGCCCAGGTATTTTGTACATCGCGATCGCGAAAGGGGGCCTGCGATCGCGAAGAGTAAAATTTAATGGCTCCTGAACTGGGTTACGCGAACGCGAGATGGGTCACGTGATCGCGAAGAAGGAAAAGGGTGGCTTACGCGTTCGCGGACTAGACCATGCGAACGCGAAGGGAAAAAGGACCACTCAGCCACCGGCTAACGTTTCTACTATGCGATCGTGAAGCTGGGAATGCGAACGTGAAGAAGGAGGGAATAGACTTCCGTGATCACGAACCAACTAATGTGATCGCGAAGAATAAATTGATCACCCTCCGGAATTACTCTACGCGAACGCGGAGGAAGGGTCGCGAACGCGATGAAGGAAACCAGATACCAGATTTTCTGCTATTCAACAAGTTCCAAAAATGATCCGTTGAGCATCCGAAACACACCCGAGGCCCCCGGGACCTCAACCAAACCTACCAACCAATCCTAAAACATCATTCAAACTTGTTCCAACCTTCAAAACGCCCAAAACAACATCAAAACGCCTATTTTTCATCGGGTTCAAGCTTATGAATTCCAAAACTCTAAAAACATACTTTCGATCAAAAAGTCTATCAAACCTCATCCGAATGACCTAAAATTTTGCACACACGTCATATTAAACACTACGGAGATATTCCAACTCCCGGAATTCTATTCCGATCCTCGGATCAAAATCTCACTATCGGACCGAAAACTTCAAAAATTCAACTTTCGGCATTTCAAGCCTAAATTAGCTACGGACCTCCAAAATACAATCCGAACACGCTCCTAATCCCGAAATCACCCAACGGAGCTAACGAAACCATCGGATTTCCATTCCGAGACCGTCTTCACACTGCTCCGACTACGGTCAACTTTTCAATTCTTAAGCTCTCATTTAGGGACTAAGTGTCCCAAAATTCTCCGAAACTCAAAACCGAACATCCCGGCAAACCAAAATAGTAGAAATAAATACGGAGAAAGCAGTTAATAGGGGATCGGGGCGTAAATTCTAAAAACAACCGGCCGGGTCGTTACATAATACCTAGGAAAAAAAATTAACAACGCTAGCAAATTTAATAAATTTTAAAATTTGTGTGGACCATGGTAATAAAATGAGTAAATGATCTTAAACCCAAATTAAAAGACCTCATTATATGAATTTATGGAAGATATCCCTGAAGCTGAGGAATTTGAAAAGAATAATATTAGAAAACTATTCATGTAATGTAAAAAAAAAGTATTAGAGATATAAACAATTTGCATTTAATTACAAAATTTCTTGTCAAATTTCAAGCTTCTCGTACGACTCTAAGAAAACAGAAGTTGTTTACATGATTAGGCGATTATGTCGCAAAAAATTCTTGAAAATTTGAAGAACGCAATATTAATAAATAAAAGAAGGGCTGGGTTGTGTTAGCCATTTTAAGGCCCATTCAAACACTACTAAAAAATCAGGTTTTAGCGACGGATAAATTTTGTAGCTAAATAGAAAAATCGTCGCTAATCTCATTTAGCGACGGATTAGCAACGGATGATCAATGCATTCTGCTAGCTACGAGCGTTTTAGCGACAGATTAGCGACGACGTTCGTAGCTAATTCCAGATGTTTTGTAGTGAAATGGCAGGCTGTCACGTCCTAACCCACTAAATTCAAAGTCCCACAAGGCTTGGATTGGGTAGGCTTGGGCTGGCCCGTTTTGATAGTTCTATGTGATTGTATGATATTATAATTTGATATTAGGAAGACTTGGTTGCTTTATCTTCATTGTTCCTTGAGCCGAGGATCTATCGGAAATAACCTCTCTATCTCTATGAGGTAAGGGTAAGTCTGCGTAGGCACTACCCTCCTTAGACTCCATTTATGGGATCAAACTAGGTTTATTGTTGTTGTATTCTTATTGTTTGCATTACTGTAATGTTGCTGCCGACATGCTATTGCGGCTCTTCTTTTCTATCCCATGAATGTATATCCAGGACTAGTGTAAGAATTGTTGTTCATGGACACTATTGTAGTAGAATATCATAAGTACCTTTTTTTTAAAATCATACCCTGCTATTTTTTGTCTATGATGTATAAGAAAAACTATAAAGTCTTTGCACATTCTAAATTTGAGAAACATTCAACATTTTATAGCACCTTCTCTGGTGTACCTCAAGAAATATGATTGATCAGATGGCCATCTACAATTAAATGAACAGTAATACATGTATTTTTAATTGTCTACTTCTTCAATTAGAGAAATCTATTTCTTTATCTAATTCTTTAGTTACAGAAGTCTATTTTTTCATTGTTTGTTTCTTTCATTACAGAACAAATGTAACTGCTCTATTGATATTCCATGTGATAACTAATAATTATAATTTTTTTCAGAATACATTTACAGAGATTATTAAAGAGAAGGTAGGTGAAACTTCAACATCAAGGAATGAAGAAGGTTTTGAAATACATGATGCAGACATGGAAAGAAACATGGAAACAAATGAAAATGAGGAAGGAGAAAAAACTAGCGAAGAAAGTGTTGTGGATTTGTTGAAAACTATACCAGATGAGCAACTACTGAAAACTTGGATTGAAACAGTTGGAGGCGCAAAAAAGAAAGAATATATGGTCTTGGTCCCAAAAATTCTCTTATGGCAGATTCATTAGACACTAATTGTGCATTATCTAGTGCTCCTACTCCTCCAAATGTTCTTACCCAACAAGTTTTTGAAACACCCGAATTTCAGCAACTTCTTTGATTGTGCAATGGAGCAACGGATGGAGAACATGCTGGCCCGAGTGGAAGCGGGTATTCGAGAGGATATGCAAGAAGAGGTAAAAGTTGCGGCTCGTGCGTGAGATGCTTGGTTTAACTTCTCAACAACCACCAAATGGCTCTGGTTGTCCCCCAAACATATCTTAGAATAGTAGAGTTTATGTTATTAATTATTTAATTTAAGACACGTTTTTTTTTCTCAATAAACATATATATACTTTGTTGTTTTAGGATTAATGGTACTATGATTATGCTTACGTGCAAATTAATGGATTTAATTACTTATTTCGTCTTATGTCGAATTATGTAGAAAATTATATTTATATTCATCATATATAATATAGGAATTATTCCTAGCTAGATTTAGCCTGGAAAATATCCCAAGCCAAACCAAATATAGGCTAGCATATTTATCAAATTAGCTATAGAATAAACATGACAAAAATCCTACTACTAATTAGCTAGGGAAACATTCCGGGCAAACATCGAAAAAGGCTAGAATGTTTGTAAGTTTAGCTAAGAATATTCCTAGCTATGTTTTAATGTAATCAATGCTGACCAGATAAAATTTTCTTGGAATTTAGCTAGCCTAGACGTAGCAAATATTAGCATGGAATAAATCCCTAGCTAATAGCGTAGCTACGTTTCAACAAAGTCAACAATGACCAACCAACGATTGCTTGGAATTTAGCTACCACATGTCCTAGCTAATGGTTGCGAGGGATTAGTGCCAAGCAAATATCCCTAGCTATATCAGCAACGGATAACATATTTTTCTAGCTAAAATTTAGCTAAGAGCATATTAGCTACGGTATTTAAGGTCATTTTCCTAGCTAAAGTGAAATTAGCTAGGAATCTTGGTAAGTTAGCTAGGATTTTGGTTTCTAGCTAATGGCATGTTCTCTTGTAGTGAGAGTTACCTGGTGCATGTTGCTGGTGGAAGGTAGCAGGTATCCGGTGGATTTAGTCAAGTTGAACGCAATCTCGCTCGGACACCACAGTTATTAAAAAATAAAACAAAAACCTGTGATCTAAGTCACAAGTCCGAATAGGATCGCTTCATCATTTGGAACTTGGGTGAAAGTTTGGGTTCATTCCAGATTGGTTAGGTTTGAATTGGATGCTTGGATGGGAGTTTGAAGTTTATGAACTTAAAAGATTGATCTTGATCGATAATTTGTGATTTTGATGTTATTTTATGTGATTTGAGGCCTTGAGTAGGTCTGTGTTGTATTTTGGAACTTGTTGGTATGATTGGATGGGGTCCCAAAGGGCTCAGGTGAGTTTCAGATCATTTTGAAGGCAGTTCTGGTCTGATTTTTTGCACCTGCGAGGTTTGGTCCCTGGGTGCGAGTCCATAGAAGCGGTTGTGAATTCGCAGAATCGAGGTTTGGTGATGCTAGGATTTTGCCGCAGATGCAAAGAGGTAGTGCATCTGCGAGTCAGTAAAAACAGACGGATGACGGCACATGCGAGGTTTTGTTCTTCAGAAGCGGGATTTGGGACTTAAGTGATTTCCGCATCTGCGAGGGTTTTTCTGCAGATGGGGCATCGCAGAAGCGACTGATGGATCGCATAAGCAAAGTTAGATGGGCAGAAGCTGATATTCGAAAAGTTTGGACTTTTTATAACATTTTGAGATTTAGAGCTCGGATTTAGGCAACTTTTGAGACGATTTTCACTACTTGGATTGGGTAAGTGTTCTTGATTCGCATTTGATTATTATTCTTGATTTCATGCTTGATTTAAGCTTTCGATTGGTGAATCTATGAGAGAAAAATTGATGGAGATTTGGATTTTTGTTTTGGATGAAACTTATATATTTGGACTCGTATTCGAATGGTTGATTGGAATTTATGACTTTTGTCAGGTTCCATGCCTGAGTTGACTTTTTTGGTTGACTTTGAGTATTTGATTAAGAATTTGACCTTTATCGTTTGAGTTTGATTCCTATGGCATTATTTGATGTTATTGAATTTTTTTGCTAGATTCGAGCCGTTCAGAGGTTGTTTCGCATGGAGGCATTTTTAGAGTAATGATTTGGCTTGTTTGAGGTTGCCAATTCGACACCGATGATATTTACATATCTTTACCAACAAGGGTGGTAATTGCTATGATTTCAGTGTTTTATGCAACATTTCCAGTTCTGGCCTGTGTTCAAACACTTAACCTTGATAATATATTTTGGAACAAAGATGTCTGGTGGTTAATTATAGCTATGGTAACTGTTGGTTTTATTATGACACTTATTTATATAGATTCATATTTGATTATTTGTATTATTTGGTTTCTTATTCATTTACATCCCCTAAGAGAGGGCATATGTAAGTTTAAGGTTATAGCCAAATTCTATGACTCTGTTGTGAGCCCCGAGTTGGTCGTCTTCGATCCTGATCTTCAATTGATACTGATTATGCACATCAGTCCAAGTGACAACCGGGTATTCTATCAAATTCTGCTTCAACTGCTGTGAAGCCACCGAGCTTCGAACATTGAGTCCTTGGGTGAAAGCTTGAACTGCCCGATTGTTGGCGGCCAGTGGCAGGTCCATCCATTCTATTTGGAATCGAGACACGAATTCTCTAAGCATTTCGTTGTCTTTCTGCCTTACCTTGAAAAGGTCTTATTTCCTAGTTTCAACCTTGACAGATTCGGCATATGCTTTTACGAAAGAATTTGCAAGCATAGCAAAACGAGTCAATAGAATTATGTGGTAAATTGTGGTACCATATCATATCCCCCTTCGAAAGGGTCTCCCCGAACTTCTTTAGTAAGACATATTCGATTTCGTCATCCTCCAGGTCGTTCCCTTTGATAGCATATGTGTAAGAGGTGACATGCTCGTTCGGATCGATTGTTCCGTTGTATTTAGGAATCTCAGGCATTCGAAACTTCTTGGGGATCGGCTTGGGAGCCGCGCTTGGGGGAAAAGGCTTTTGCACGAACTTTTTGGAGTCCAGACCCCAATAGGCAAACTGATTTGGTCTCTATTGCTTCGCTTTAACACCATGCTGCATATATTCTATTTGTCATGCTCACCTAGATATCCTGCTCTAGGACCCTTTGAAATATTTGAAATCTTGCCGTTTGAGACGTGCTATTGTCTGCTTGTGTGAGGAGGTAAAAGTGAGCCTTTAATTGCCCCTTTTATGTGAATGTCCTATTTGTTTTTGCTTGTCCCTTAGATTTTCTCCTTTTAAACACCTTAGGAGAGTCTACAACTGCCTTAATTAGAGGTCCTAAACACCTCTAGGGCCATAAGAAAGGGACGGATAATGCACGCGTAGAGTACGTTTAATTAGAATCGCTTATATGTAACCACTAAGGGAAGGGTAATTGGGTAGTAAAGAATATGATGATATGTGCACTAATGCTATGTATAGCACCCTATCTTGGGGACGATTACCAAGCATTGTACAGAAGTGATCCTGTAGGCTAAAAAACCTAAGACCCCTATTTACCCCGTGTTTAAATATATTATCTAATTTCCTTTATCTGTTTATAAGCTCCAAACACCCTCAAAATTTCGGAAAAGTCCAGCCGACGCCATCATATGCAAGACAGTCAGAAATCGCTTAAGTAACTGGGGCAGAATTTTGATGAGGACCCTCAAAATTCTAATGCAAGGAAGTCGCAATGTCTCTAAAAGTGTCACAATCATTAGTTCATCTAATTTACTTGATATTATATACCACTATAATTTATAAAATGATTCTACTCCATCAATAAATGCACATTTTGAAAACTTGATTTCTGTGACAGCCAGGTGTTACCCAGGGTAACTCAAACAGGGCCTCCTGAGCAAAGCAAAGCAAAACAAGCAGACAAAGGCACGAACCAGCCCCGCAAAACTCACAATTTTTCTTTGAATGCAGGGACAAGGAACAACCACAAGTACGTGCGCCTTAAATCATCACCTTCATAACAACCGAACCGCCAAGCGCGAATATATCTCCAACTAAGAAATATTCTGCTCCTATTTGCTATTTGTCTACTGCATGAGGCTAGGCATTGCCTTCCCTTTGCATGAGGCTAAGCCCTGCCTCCATATTTGCATAAGGCTAAGCATTGCCTTCTCTCTACATGAGACTAAGCCCTATCTCAAATCTTGCATGAGGCTAAGACCTTGAAGGAAACAATGGAGGAAACAAAGAAAGAAAATATCTTCTTAAAAAATTCAATGGAAAAATGCATGAACTCCTCTAAAGGAAAGGAAGTGGAAAGTGAGGCACACCTTAAGCTTGAAAATGAACTAAAAAATATAAAATTGAGCCTTGATGCTGAACTTGAAAAGAATAGACAACTTCAGGAAGATTTAAACATGGTTAAAATGATCTGGATATATCTCTAAAGTGGAATTGGTCCTCTGATACAATCACTTCAATGAATAAAAGTAATGGAGGGAACATGCAAGGAATCGGGTTCCACAAGAAAAAAATCCCGTATAACCCACATAGCAAGTATGTTACTGTGCCTGATAACTGGCTTTGTACTCACTGTGGTAAGACTGGTCATTACAAAGATTCATGTAGAGGAAAGTCTCAATCCTAACAGAAAAATAATGTTTTTGTCGAAAAAGTTTCTACTGAGAAGGAACCTGATTCTCTGAAAAGTGATGCATGTATGGACAAAAAGAAATTTGATTCGCCCCTTCCCTCATTACAAAGGACCCAAACTTGTTTGGGTTCCTAAGACTAATCTCTGATTCCCTTGTGCAGGCAGTAGTGAAAGGAAGTAGTAAAAAATGGTACATAGATAGTGGCTGCTCTAAACACATGATTGAAAGAATGGATGATTTCCTTTCATTAAGGCCCAGCAAGGTGGGAGTATATCCTTTAAAAAAAAGGGATACATTCTGGAAATTGGAAATATTGGGAAAAAACTTTCTCACTCAATAGAGAATGTGTATTATGTGAATGGCTTGAAGTATAGCCTGCTGAATGTCTCTCAAGTCTGCGACAAAGGAAACAAAATGGAGTTTTTGTTAAAATCTTGCACTGTCACCAATCTTATAACTGGTGAAGTGGTTCTGATTGCAAAAGATTCAAAAACATTTATGTTTCAGACTTTGAATCGGGCCGCAGAATGGGCATAGAGTGAGGCGGTCTTTTCGCCAATGTTGAGTTCAATTTCACGGCCAATTATACTACCGCATATCTATTTCATGGGCCACACTTTGGTCGCAAAATCTTCCTTGGACTTTTGCGAAGGGAGGTTCTGTGGCGTATTATGCGACCGCAGAACAGATCTGCGGACCGTATATTGGTCGCAGACCGAGGTAGAAAATTCAGGTCCCTGGAAGGCTGCCTTTCACGGTCATTTCATGGACCGCCTAGCCATTATGCGGTTGCATATGCGAACGCAGGTCTGTGTAGCGGCTCCTATTTTCTAATCTTTAAACCTGACCATATTCTGTTAAAAAACACATATCATACACTATTTTGAGCTATTTTCTAATTTTCTAGAGTGAGGGAGAGAGTTCTTAGAGGGAGAGATCAACTTTCACACGAATATCCCTCAATTCTTCCTAAATCCTTGAAGATTATCAAAAGAGGCACCTAGGTCTTCTTCACAAGAGGTAAGGTTCTATCAACCAATCTCCTAATTTTGAAATATAGCTAGAATGGGGCATTAATAAGGTAATTCATGGGGGTGGGAGTGCTTACCTTGCATGCATGTGTTCTTAAAGGTATAAGGGGAAGTAGTGAATAAAAGATGGGGAAAAGAATGGGGTGTGGGTGGTGTAGATTTCCATAAAAAGGGCCATGAAACATTAATACACACATAAAGATCTCGAGTTTTGGTTAAGAATTTTACGGGTCTTTACATCTTCCACCACTTAAGGACATTCGTCCTCGAATGATGGTCAAGGTTCACTTAGGTTCAGTTATACCATATACCATCAGCCCAAACTTGCCTAACTTCCGAATGTTTTTGAAAATTTTGCCATAATACCTTTACGGATGCAATTTCTTTGTTCCTCAACTTTCGGACATGTCTATCAAGAATAGCAACCGGGATCTCTTCATATGACAATTCTTCACTAACCTCAATGGTCTCAACCGGCACAATAGCGGATGGATCTCCAGCTACCTTTTTTAACATGGACATATGGAATACCGGGTGCACCTGTGACATTTCAGGTGGAAGCTCAAGCTTGTACGCTACCCGACCTATCCTTTGAATGATTCTATATGTCCCGACATACCTCGGACTCAATTTCCCCTTCTTTCCTAACCGCATGATCCCCTTCATGGGGGATACCTTCAAGAACACCCAATCAACTTCCTTGAACTCTAAGTCTCTACGACGAACATTCAAATAGGATTTCTGATGACTCTAAGAAGTTTTCAATCGCTCTTTTATAATTTTAACCTTTTTCATAGCTTGATTCACAAGGTCTGGTCCTATTAGCTCGGCTTCTCAAACCTCGAACCACCCAATCAGCGACCTACATCTTCTACCAGACAAGGCCTCAAACGGCGCCATCTAAATACTAGCATGGAAGCTGTTATTATAAGCAAATTCTATAAGCGGCAAGTGCATCCTAGCTACCCTTGAAGTCAAGCACACAAGAACGCAACATGTCCTCAAGAGTCTGAATAGTCCACTTTGCCTGCCTGTCAGTCTGCGGATGGAAAGTTGTGCTGAGTTTTACCTGCCTACCCAAACCTTGCTGAAATTTCTTCCAAAAATTAGCTGTGAACTAGTCCACTCGATCGGAAATGATGGAAATGGGAGTTCCATGAAGCCTGACTATTTCCTTGATATACAATTGAGCATATTGTTTTGCATTGTCAGTGGATTTAACTGGTAAGAAGTGTGTTATTTTGTGAGTCGATCCACGATTACCCAAATTGAGTCATACTTACGTGGAGTGCGCGGTAACCCCACCACCAAATCCATATTGATCATTTCCCATTTCCATATTGGAATTTCTATACTCTGAGCTAACCCACCGGGCCTTTGATGCTCGCCTTCACTTGTTGACAGTTTGAACATTTTGCCACAAAGTTCGCTACGCCCCTCTTCATGTCATTCCACCAGTAAACTTCCTTGAGCTCATGATACATCTTCGTAGAACCTGGGTGCACGGAATATCTAGAAGTGTGAGCTTCTGCCATGATTCTTTCCCGAAGACCATCCACGTTTGGAACACATAGTCGCCCTTGGTACCAAAATGTACCGTCATCTATGCCAAGAGAAAAAGCCATAGTCTTATGTTTATGAATCCCTTCCTTCAGATGTACCCACACGAGATCGTTGTATTGCTTTTCCATGACCTCTACCACAAGCGATGATTCCGCCCTGTTCTGCACAATCACTTCTTCTTCGCTAGAGTCCGCAAGATGAACTCCCAAACTGGCCAACTTGTGAACCTCCCGGGTCAAAGGACGATACGAAGTCGGATTTGAGTGAAACTAGTATGGGTGAACTCGTACCGGAATGGGTATTCGGTTTTTTTAACTTTTGTCGGGTTCCGAGGTGTGGACCCAGGGAGTTGAATTTTATTGACTTTTTTCAAATTGTATAAGAATCATAGCTTTGTTAATTGAAATTGCTTTCTCTTGCATTGTTTGATGTATTTAAGTCATTTTAGGCTAGATTGAGCCGAGCGTTGATGAATTGGTGAAGGAAAAGCTAAATTGATGGCACGTACTCCTCGTCGGCCTCTGCCTCTGCCTCTGGTGACACCTACTCTTGGAGTAGAATCGTCGGTAAGTATAGCGTGTGTCCTCACCATCTGTGAGAGAATGGAATGATAAGAGTTCAGACACCAAGATCAATAAGCTCGAACAATAGTAATGAAAGAAGTGAGATTGTCCTAATAGTTCCATAGCCTCTCGAAGATAAGTACAGACGTCTCCGTACCGATTGGCAAGACTCTACTAAACTCGCTTATGACTCATAGCACCTATGAACCTAGAGCTCTGATACCAACTTGTCACGACCCAAATTTCCCCTGTGTTGGGTTTCGTGATGGCACCTAGTCTTAGGACTAGGTAAGCCTAGCATTAAATGAAAACAATAACAACAATTAAATAACATCTAATAATTTTGAAATAGAAATGTCTTTAAACTTTACAACCCCAAAACCGGTAGTACAAGCCATAAGCTCTATGGAGTTTGCTACAACTACTAAATACAACTGTTGGAAATAAGTAAGGACAGTGTGTATACAAAATAGGAAGGTGACTCTGAAGCCTGCGAACGTAGCAACAGGTGTCTCAAACCGCTATATCTTCTACATTGAACCGCTGCCTCTGTAATTTCAGCCTAGATGCTACTGAGAAGGTATGAAATCTATCATGCATCTGTGCTACAGATGTAGCATCTCCTCTTACAAAAAGTAAGAGATCATCCGCCAAACTCAAGTGAGTTACATCCAGCCTTGAACACATAGGATGATAATGGAATGTTTTTTCCTGCTTCAAAGTCTTCAAGTTTCTGCTTAAGTACTCCATTGCTATAGCAAAAAAAAAGGACATTGGGTCCCCTTTGTCTCAATCCTCTGGCTGCATCAAATGGTTTAGTTGTTTCTCCATTGATGAGTATAGTGTAGTTGATTGTTGTTACACATTCCATAGTCCACTTAGTGAATTTGTTTGGGAAGCCCAATCCTTCTAGCATTTGATGAAGATATCTCCAATCCACTGTGTCATAGGCCTTTTGAATATCCATTTTGATAAGGCATCTTGGTAAAATATTCTTCCTTGAATAAGCCTTGACCAATTCATAAGCAAGCGATACCTTGTCAGCCACCTTTCTACCTGGGAGAATCCTGCCTGTGTATCTGAGATAATTGAAGCAATGACTTTCTGAATTCTGTTGGCTAATACCATGGCAATGAGTTTATATAATACTGTACAACAGGCTATTGGCATGTATTCTTTGATGCTTGAAGGGTTAGGAACTTTAGGGGTATTGTGATGGCTGTGTAATTGATTGTCATATTGAGAGATTGAGAGAGTAAAAGCACGAAGGGTGATGCCGTGCCGATGAGTAAAATCAAGAAGGATAATGCCGTGCGATTTTATTTATGATATCACATGGTGAGGATAAGAGTAAAGCACGATGAGTGATGTTGTGCCATATTTATTTCATTACCTCATTTGATTTTCGGATTTTTGATTCACTTGGTTATATTGTTGCTTATTTCGGAAGGTGATATTTTGTAATTTCGTACTTGCCGTTTTTATAATATTTTCCCTTTTGCATATCCCCTCCCAGTTAAGATTTTATTGTTCTACTTGTTATTTTACTGCTTTGTATATATTCAAGATTTTTACGTAGGTGTCTTATCATAGTCTCGTCACTACCTCGGCGAGATTAGGCTCGACACTTACGGAGTACATTTGGTCGGTTGTACTCATACTATACTTCTGTACAAGATAGCTTACCTTAAAGGGGACACGAGTGCCGCAATTCTAAGAGTTTTAAAATTAATTTTCTTGCATTTAAATTGCTTAAATATTATCCCTTCAAATTATTTATGATGATGTAATCATCCACGTTTATTATTTGTATCCACATATATGTTTTATAATTAATATTTTACTTCATTTCATATAATTATGTTTGTAGTTTTAAGCTATTTATATAATTTTATAATAACAGCCTATATTCTATGCATAATTATATTTATTGCATTAATTTTGCTAAATAGCATTTTTTTAATATTTTTATAATGTCAATCTAGTATTCTAAATTATTTTACTGCATAAGTGATGTTTTATTATTTATGCAATATTGAATGAACGTAAAGACATAAAAGAAAAACAAGGAAGAAGTTAGTTCGCGAAATGAAGGAATTGTAATAAAGCAAATAAAAGGGGTAAAGATTGGGGAGAGACATGATATAGCAAAATTGAAAGTCGGGAACATGATTAGGAAATAAGAGGAAACACATTTTGTAATTGAATTCAACGAAGAATTGCATGTGAGTTAATATAAATGGGAAATAAGGAAAAGGATGCGCATGTGGCAAATAAGAGAAAAATAACGAACATACGTTTATCGGGAAAGAATAATTCATGTAGATCAAGTTTATAATGGTAAGGGCCTAAGGACATCCCCAGCAGAGTCGCCATGCTGTCGCGCTCCCTTTTTCTCGCGAAATCGGGTTTCTACATTTTGAGGACTCCTTTGAGAGAGTAGGGAAAAGGGAACCCTAGTTTAGAAAAAGATAAAAATCACTTGAAAATCATATGATTCTTGTAAAGAATCTCAAGGTTGTTGTAAAACTCATATGAAACGAGTCTGAATCATCTCAGATCTGTACAGATCTAAGAGGTTCAGAAAAAGAAATTAGGGTTTCGAAGAGAACAACACAGAGGTGAAGAAACATGCTTAGAAACCCATAGATCATAGTCAATATAGGACGATCTTACTCGGAATCACACTGGAATAGCCTGAAACATGCGAGAAAGGAACCATAGATGCAAGCCAACTAGCCCTGGTCCCTTGAGGACCCTGGAGATGGCAAGACTAATGTGAGGGATGTGTAGCAATGATTTCACAAAAGTATAATTCGGCGATAGAAGGGACATCATGAATCAATGATTCCAAATAAGGATAACCAACAATGATAAGTGATAACAAAACTTCATTTGGGGTTGAGCAATCGCGGAAGAAATACAATAAATTTAATTAAGGATAAGCAATTATGGAAAAGACAATAATAACTTCAATTAAGGATGAACAATTAGGGAAAGGATAGCATGGCAATAAAAGAGGAAACAACTTTAGTTAAGGCTCATAAGATTTTAATAGGCAATAAGGGTAGACCATGAAGCAATTTAATTCCAAATAAGACACGTAAGGGAGAATTTAGCAAAAATAGGGGATTTAATATGACAAAAAATTTCATATCTAATGAACATGAGAATCTAAGAGCCCTAAACAGTCAAATTTCAACAAATAAGTCCGAGCACATACTCGTCACCTCGCGTACACGGCCTTCACATGATACAATTTGCACCAAAGACTCAAGTCCTAAGTGTCACGACCCTAAAACCGACCCGGTCGTGATGGCGTCTATCGTGGAACTAGGCCAGCCGACACAACTCCCGAGTTAACCATTTTTCAATAAAAGTCCTTTTTATACCATTTATTAATCAACAATCTCCTGATGTAAATCTAAATGAATAGTGCGAAATAAATACACAAGCCCGACATCGGGGTGTCACTAGTCATGAGCCACTAAATACAATTCAACACTGTCTACTTAATACAATATAAGCCTGAAATATCCAATGAACCTGCCACCGAGCTCAGAAAAATCTGGATCTGCACACAAGGTGCAGGGAGTAATATGAGTACGCCAACCCAGTAAGTAATAAAATTAAATAATTACTGAGTAATAAGAAATCACGTAAACCACGACATAGCACCACAGTGGGTACGGTATGTTTCCAAAACAGGATATAAATCAAATCATCTCGTTAAAACTCCGACTTCAGTAAAAAAAATCCTTTGAAAAATGTCTTTTTAACAGTTCAGTAGAGGTTCAGCGTAGTTCGTATACGGCTCCTCGGGCAAAACATAAAGCATATACATCTCAAAACAGGAAAAGTGCCAGAGGAATAACAAAGCCAAATCGGTGATTAAATTCCGAACATCTCGCAAAAACTCCAGTTTCAATGAAAGTTGTTCAAAACATTTGTTTAACATTTTCTATACAGGCTCAGTATAAAGATGAGTGAAATCGGTAATTTAGTCCAACATATTCAATATAGACTCACTTTAAGGAGAAGTGAAATCAGTAATTTTATA
Organism: Nicotiana attenuata; assembly: GCF_001879085.1. Lineage (NCBI taxonomy): Eukaryota > Viridiplantae > Streptophyta > Magnoliopsida > Solanales > Solanaceae > Nicotiana > Nicotiana attenuata. Next base: position 342,562 of record NC_031989.1, read on the forward strand.
AAACAAGCCCATCGGGCAAAGCATTACTCATATACATATAGCCCCTCGGGCAAGCCTCTCAGTCACTCGAGACTCAACTCTCCTCAATCAGCGCTCACACCAAGCACTCACGCTCAATAGGTACCTTATAATAACCGTTGCGGCGTGCAGCCCGATCCATATATATATAGTCGACTGCGCTCACTGGGGGTGTGCAAACTCCGGAAGGCTCCTACAACCCAAGTGCTATATCGCTACGGCGTGCAGCCCGATCCAATACATCGTTGCGGCACGCAGCCCGATCCATATACATTCAATATCGCTGCGGCGTGCAGCCCGATCCATAAATATATATATATATATAATGCTCACCATCCGGCCCTCGGCCTCTCTCAGTCATCAACCTCACAGCCACTCGGGTATTTCAGTGAAAAAATCGGGGAACTCAGCCCAAACAACTTTCAATTATTTAAAACAGAGTAATGAAATTGAATCAAAAGTAAACTAGTAAAAATCATGACTGGATATGCTTTGGAATCAAAACAGTGTGAGGAAAGTAGTAAAATACCCCTGAGGGTCCAAACAGTTCGGCACAAGGCCCCAAACATGGCATTTAGCCCAAATTAACAGATTCATTTCTAAAACACATAGATATTATATAGAGTTTATCAAAATAAGCAACTCTACAGTTGTCGCGGGACAGACCAAGTCACAAGCCCTACGGGTGCACGCCCACACGCCCGTCACCTAGCATGTGCGTCACCTCATTTATCCAAACAGTACGAAATTCTGGGGTTCATACCCTCAGGTCTAGATTTACAATCGTTACTTACCTCAAACCGGATGAAAATCTACTCCGCGATACCTTTGCCACTCGAATCGGCCTCAAATCGCCCCGAATCTATCCAAAATCAGAATCATAACATCAATATATGCTAAAGGAACAAAGCCCAAGCGAAAATAAGCAAATCAACTCGAAAATCCTGAAATTGGCCAAACCCGACCCCCAGGCCCACATCTCGAAATTCGATAGAAATCACATCACTAGAATCCTTATCCTCCCACGAGTCTATACATACCAAGAACATCAAAATCGGACCTCAAATGGCCCCTCAAATCCCAAATTTTAACTCTCCAATTTCAAGCCCTAGTTTTCCAATTTTTTACCCCTAATCTCTTCAATTTCCATGTTTAATCAACTGAAATTCACCATATATACGAGTATTAAGTTCAAAAATCTTAACTCAACAAGAATCCCCTTGATTTCCTCTTCAAAATCCTCCAAAAGCTCCAATCCCGTCTCAAAAATGGTGGAAATGGGCAAAAATTCGCGAAGGGATGCTTATATAGTTTCTGCCCAGGGATGTCGCACCTGCGACTCCTTTCTCGCTTCTGCGGTACCGCTTACTGCGGTCTAACCAACCGCATCTGCGGTTTTTACTTCTCTGATCGTAGCCGCATCTGCGGTCTACTACTCGCACCTGCGGTCACGCAGGTGCGCTCCTCCCCTCGCATCCGCGGGTCCTGGCATCCTTGGCTCTAACCGCTTCTGCGGTTGCTCTAGCGGTTCTGCGGACCTCGCACCTGCGGTCCTCAATCCGCAGGTGCGGTTATGACAGGAGCAGCAGCTGAAGCTGCTCAATTTCACAACCAAACTTTCCGAATTCATCCCGAGGCCCCCGGGACCTCAACCAAAAATACGAACAAGTCACATATCACTATTCAAACTTATTCCGACCTTCGGAACACTCAAAACAACATCGAGACATCAAATCACCCTCGGATTCAAGCCTAAGGATTTCAAAACTTCCGAATTCTGCAACCGATCCAAAAACTTATCAAACCTCATCCGAATAATCTGAAATTTTGCACACACGTCACAAATGACACAAAGAACCTACTCTAATTTCCGGAAATCCAATCCGACCCCGATATCAATTTCCACTACCAACCGAAAAATGCTAAAATTCCAATTTCGCTAATTCAAGCCTAAATCTACCACAGACCTCCAAAATACATTCCGATCACGCTCATAAGTCCCAAATCACCTAACGAAGCTATCCGAACCATAAAAACCTAATTTATATCATTTACCCACAAATCAACTTTCGATTGACTTTTCCAACTAAAAGGCCAACTTAAGAGACTAAATGTCTCATTGCTCTCCAAAACCACTCCAAACCCGAACCAACCAACACGCTACGATGAAATGTAGCTGAACAACACATAAAAAAGCAGAAATGGGGGAAAAGGGGTTGTAACTCATGAAACATCCGGCGGGGTCGTTACACATCACCACAGGGAAATGCTTCGAGTCACCACCCACAGTCCTCACCCGAGTCTTTGCATCATCGTACATATCCTTAATCACCCTATTGTACGCTACCGGGACACCGCTAACCTCCAAACACCTCCATAGGACCTCCCTTGAAACTTTATCGTATGCCTTCTCAAGGTCAATAAACACCATATGCAAATCATTCTTCCTCTCCCTGTACTGCTCCACTAATCTCCTTATCAGATGAATCGCTTCCGTAGTCGAACGCCCCGGCATGAATCCAAACTGATTCTCGAAAATAGACACGCACCTCCTCACCCTGGTCTCCACCACCCTCTCCCAAACCTTCATAGTGTGACTCAATAACTTGATACCCGTATAATTGTTGCAATTTTGGATATCACCCTTGTTCTTATAAAGCGGAACCATCGTACTCCACCTCCATTCTTCGGGCATCTTCTTTGTCTTAAAAACAACATTAAACAACCTAGTGAGCCACTCCAAACCTGCCCGCCCCGCGCTCTTTCAGTATTCCACCGGGATTTCGTTTGGCCCCGTTGCTTTGCCCCTGCACATCTTACACATCACCCCTTTCACCTCATCTACTGTAATCCGCCTATAGTACCCAAAATCCTGCCGACTCTCGGAGTGCTCCAACTCACCCAGCACAATGTGCCTATCCCCCTCTCATTCAACAGTTTATGGAAGTATGTCTGCCACCTTCTCCTAATGAGTGCCTCGTCCATCAACACTTTTCCATCCTCGTCCTTGATGCACTTGACTTGGTCTAAGTCACGGGCTTTCCTCTCCCTCACCTAAGCCAACCGGTCTTGTCCCCGCCTTTGCCCTCGAGCTCCTCGTACAAATGAGCAAATGCTGCGTTCTTAGCCGTTGTAACTGCTAACTTTGCCTCTTTCTTCGCCTTTATGTAACACTCCCGATAAGTCCTTTTTTCTTCCTCGTTTGTACTCTCTACTAGCTTCAAATAAGCAGCTTTCTTAGCTTCCACTTTACCTTGAACCTCTCCATTCCACCACCAGTCCCCTTTATGACCCCCAGGAGAACCCTTCGTTACCCCTAAGACCTCTCCAGCAGCTACCCTAATGCAATCCGCAGTCATGGACCACATACTAGACGCGTCCCCCATACTCGTCCAGGCCCTCATAGCCAACAACTTCTCCCCTAACTCCTGAGTTTTGTCCTTGGTCAAGTTACTCCACTTGATCTTAGGTTGCCTGCACCCCGCCCTCTTCCTCCTACTCCTTTTGATCTCCAGGTCCATAATTAGGAGCCTATGTAGGGTCATGAGATGCTCACTCGGGATGACCTTGCACTCATTATATTAGTTATGAAAAAGTTCTATGTCCAAATTATTTTTCTTTACGCGATCAATAAAACAATCATTAGAATTTAACTTTTTTTATACAGATAGTATAAAAAAGTTAATAATACATTCAAGTCACTTTAATTTTCTATAAAGATCATAAGCTGGTAACTTATGTAAAAATTGGGTAAGTGAGCTTGAATGTGCAATATGGTAATGCTACTCTTTCACTATGGAATATGGATAGTGTCATAATTAAGACAGGTTGGTTTCAACCTATTAATTAATATAGCAAGAGCGCACACGTATTTTTACATATATGATACAGCTTAAATAGAAGAAACAAACCAAATATTAAAAAGCCAAACCAAACTACAATCTTGAGAACTGGAATAACATTGAAACACAAATTATAAGAGAACTGATACAGCTCAAGGATAAGCCAAAATAACAGATTCAATTGCGTTGATGTGCTTAATAGAATGACTACTGAATCCAGCTGCAGTCAAAATTTGAGCCCATTCTTTGGCAGTTCTTTCTTTTCCATTTGTTGTGTGAGCCATCATTACCATATCCAGCATAAAACCAACATCTTTGAGCTTTTCATTTCCTTCTCCTTTTTCTTTCTCAAGCACTACTTCCACCATTATCACTTTTCCTGTGTCTTTTGGGATAATCTTTATGCAATTTTTCAAGATTTGAATACATTCGTCCTCACTCCAATCATGTAAGACTGACTGATATTCACCACAACGAAGATCCGGAAAACAAATTGAAATAGAGAACGATAAGATATGCATATAAGGAATTGTAAAACTTAGGTATATTCACTTAATTGTCAAAAGTAGAAACAACTCAACAAGCGTATATCTTTTAGAAAGAGTAACCATGAGCCCGTTTGGATGGGCTTGTTGTAAGTGATTTTTAAGTCAACAGTCATAAGTTAGGAATTCTAACTTTTCGCTTATTTTTGTCATTTTAGCTTAAAAACAAGTGCTTAAAAGCACTTTTTACTTTATCCAAACACTACAAAATGGCTTAAAAGCTATTTTGGCTTAAAAGCACTTACAATAAGCCAATTCAAACGGGCTCCGTATACGACTAGCTTAACTTCCTGTAATGGTGATTTTAGCATACAGGATCAATATACGTCTTAATTATCTCACCACATCATGCTATAAATATAAGGAATTAACCTAAACAAACCCAACTTAAACTAAACATAGCTAGTGAAATAATATATGTGTATAACCGTACAAAATCTAAGTATACCGAGTGGAAATAACATCGGGCGGCCACTTTTAAGCATGGTGTTTAAAATATATTTACAACAGTTTACAATGTATTTAAAGATTAGCTAACGCGCTCAAACTTCAGGACACGACGTCCTAAAATTTAAACCTCAAAGTTCAAACTTCAGGATATTATGTCCGAAAGTTCGAAAATTGTGTCCAGAAGTTCGAATGTTATGTCCTGAATAGCAGTTCATAAATTCAGGACACTTAGTCCTGAATTTCAAATTAGCAGCTCAAATATTCAGGACACTAAGTCATAAATTCCAAATTCAGGATACTTGGTCCTAAAGTTTGATGAGTTGGCAAATCTTTAAATACATTATAAATTGAGGATATATTTTTAACAACGGGCTTAAGAAT
>NC_031989.1:347807-353041 GCF_001879085.1 Nicotiana attenuata
AGTAATTTGAATTTACCGTCCTTAGGTGTGCATTATGTTCTGGTGCTCTGGGGCACGACACGGAAAAGTGTTGGCATTTGAAAAGCGCCATCCAAGAGCTCATCGACACAAATCAGATTGTGGTCCAAACTCCCGGAAGCACCCAACATCAATCAGAACCCATTGCCAGCCCATGCTGAAATGCACATTATTGAGATAGTGCACAAGGATGGGAAGCCCAAGAAGCCTTCACAATCTGTCATGATGATCCGATCTAGTGAGGGTAAGTCAGTCAAGGACCCGGTTGTCACAAAAGCAACCTCTTCGATAGCTGAAGGATCGGCAGACAAGTTGAGCATGCCAAATGATAAGCCATCTGTGGTAGTTGAAAAGAGGTTGATGTTGAAGCAAAGCAAGAAAAGCCAAAGGTGATCGTGTCGGGGGTAGAGAGTAAGCCTTCTCCTTTTTCTTTCTCAAGCACTACTTCCACCATTATCACTTTTCCTGTGTCTTTTGGGATAATCTTTATGCAATTTTTCAAGATTTGAATACATTCGTCCTCACTCCAATCATGTAAGACTGACTGATATTCACCACAACGAAGATCCGGAAAACAAATTGAAATAGAGAACGATAAGATATGCATATAAGGAATTGTAAAACTTAGGTATATTCACTTAATTGTCAAAAGTAGAAACAACTCAACAAGCGTATATCTTTTAGAAAGAGTAACCATGAGCCCGTTTGGATGGGCTTGTTGTAAGTGATTTTTAAGTCAACAGTCATAAGTTAGGAATTCTAACTTTTCGCTTATTTTTGTCATTTTAGCTTAAAAACAAGTGCTTAAAAGCACTTTTTACTTTATCCAAACACTACAAAATGGCTTAAAAGCTATTTTGGCTTAAAAGCACTTACAATAAGCCAATTCAAACGGGCTCCGTATACGACTAGCTTAACTTCCTGTAATGGTGATTTTAGCATACAGGATCAATATACGTCTTAATTATCTCACCACATCATGCTATAAATATAAGGAATTAACCTAAACAAACCCAACTTAAACTAAACATAGCTAGTGAAATAATATATGTGTATAACCGTACAAAATCTAAGTATACCGAGTGGAAATAACATCGGGCGGCCACTTTTAAGCATGGTGTTTAAAATATATTTACAACAGTTTACAATGTATTTAAAGATTAGCTAACGCGCTCAAACTTCAGGACACGACGTCCTAAAATTTAAACCTCAAAGTTCAAACTTCAGGATATTATGTCCGAAAGTTCGAAAATTGTGTCCAGAAGTTCGAATGTTATGTCCTGAATAGCAGTTCATAAATTCAGGACACTTAGTCCTGAATTTCAAATTAGCAGCTCAAATATTCAGGACACTAAGTCATAAATTCCAAATTCAGGATACTTGGTCCTAAAGTTTGATGAGTTGGCAAATCTTTAAATACATTATAAATTGAGGATATATTTTTAACAACGGGCTTAAGAATGGATACCGGTGCACTTCGCCCGTATACTGACTATGAAAGTAAACAGTAAATCGGTCAGCCATTACCCTACTTACCATGAGGAAAGCAGCATCTGCTTTGGGAATAGAATCAAACATATTTCCTGCAACATGTTGAACACCATGACAATGAGGAGCAACAGAGACAACATGAGGAAGATCAAAATTAATCCCACTAATCCAAGGAAATGTTTTCACCAACAGACTAATAGTTGTTCCATCACCTCCACCAACATCAACTAAAGTCTCTATCCCTTTGAATATTTCTGGACAACTATCGATGATGGCACGGATTGCCACCCGTGCATGGCACGCCAAGCCGTCGTTGATCAGCTTGCTGTGCTCTGGATTGGTTTCTGCATACTCCCACACATCCTTACCATGAACTGCACTAAATGCTGCAGTATTCCCTGTTGAAATATAATATAATTAAGTAATATAAAAATATATATCTTTAATGGCATAATCTTTTAGATGAAACGGTTGCATAATTCAGTAAAATATTAAAACTGGAGGTGGCAACATCAACCAATTTTTGCTTAATCCGTTTGTTAACTTAACTCAACTAATTGAATCCAAAATGACCCATCAAATCATGGGGCAAGACGGACCAAAGAGTGTAATCCAATGGGTTCAAGCACAACTCAAGCACAAATAGACAATTTATTTAATTGTGTAAGGATGGAAACTCAGATATACCAAATCAAATTTAGAGATAAGGAAATGAAAGTTTAGTAGAACTTAAACTAACAATTTAAGAAAAATATAGTACTCCATTAGCTTTCACATTTCTTAAGCAAAATAAAAAAGATGTAAAGTTGGATTATATTAGGCTGAGTCGAGTTATGACATGATATTTGTACTATTTTAACTCAACCCATTATGATCCAAGCTAACTTTAGACGGGTTGGATCATGATCCACTTATTGATTTAGCCCATTTGATATGATCTGTCCGTTTGTCACCTTTAGATAAAAATGATCATACAATGTTCTCACCTTTTGCCAGAGCGCGGGCACTCAAAAAATGCCATGGCGCGAGCATCACTGGGCTAGCTTCAAGTAGGACAAGAGCAGCCATGCTATTTTCTCCATCTTTCCTCAACAAACGAGAAAGAGGTGTTTGGACATAACCTATTTCGCCATGTCCTGTGGATTCTTCTTTGAATATTCCCCTATTAATCAAGAACCTCAGAATGCGGTAGAGAAAATTAGAACAAGAGCAGCCAAGTGCAGATGACAGTTGATTTAATGTGATGGCTTCTTGATTGTTTTCCAATAAATCAGGTATTCCCAACTCAATAGCACATTTTACTGCAGCCATTTCAGAAAAACCAAACATATACTTCCATATATCTTCTTGAGCTTGAGACTCAGCTTTGTCTACTTCATGGATTCTTGCTACTCCATTTGTTTCTTCCCCCATAATATACCAATTCTTGTGACAAAGCTAAAAGATTTGCTATTTAGTGGTGCAAGCTAAGTGATTGATCAGCTATTTATAGAATTAATTACACCTTACACTAGCTAGTGGAGTAGTTGAAATAGTCTTGTTGCAAGGTGTATGTTCCCAACATTTGAGTTTGATTTTTTATTTAACGCTAGTTTTAGTGCAAGTGTATTGCACGTGTGTGCCGCGTCAATTAATAAATATATGTATATATAAGAAGAACAAATTATTGAAAAATAGCAATTTATATCAAAATAAGTTATATATTTGCTTAAGGAAATAATTTGTAAAAGATGATTAAAATTTTAATTGATTTTTGAATTTTATATATTAAGACTTCTGACATGGTTCAAATATACATATTCCATAAATAAAACTGATTTGAAAATCCTAAATAGGTAACTATTAGTAAAATTAACACATGAAATAATTATAGGTGTGAACAATTTAATAAAATATAATTAAACAACCAAGAAAATATTTTCTTACGGAAAGAAAAATAGAGGAATAAAAATTGACCTTACACGATAAAATTTTCCTTGTACGATATAGGCACAAAAACTTTACATGAAAATTATACAATATTTTTGTCCTTCGTTGAAAAGAAACTTACCTTTTAATTTTTATATTCTTTTTTTTTCTTAATATATTTTATCCTTATTTAGTTTATTTCGTACTCCTAGATATTAGGCAATAATACATTTTTTTATTTGATTGTAAAGTCCTAAATATTAGAAAAGTAAATTAAATTATATATTTGTCCAATATGAAACTTATTTATAAAGGGTAAAAAAGACGAACGTCGTTTCGCTAAGAGTCTTTGTATTTTTAATATATTACTAGCTTCTCTGCACGTGCGATGCACGTGTATTTTATATCATATTTTTACAAAATATATACTAAAATTAATTAATACTTACATAATTGAAAAATATTGGATTTTATCAAAGATTACATAATTAAATATGCCAAAAGCTAGTGTAACCTTAAGACCTTTTTATGAATACAGTAAAAAAGCACACTCTCATACAAACTCTAACTCGATTTTTCTAGCCATAACGTTACCAATTAAGTATTGGTATATCTTTTTTATGAGTTTGATTGCTTCAATAGACGACATAAAAAGCAACACTCCTTGATCGACTTTTTTCCCTATATCTTTCATCCATAACATAACCAATTGTGCTTTAGCATAATTATCTTCCCAAAGTTGATTGTTCTTTTTTACGGGAATATTCAAGCCTCTGCATTTTTATGTGAATATACATGTCATGCACAAAATTAAGCTTCATAATATAAACCTACAAATAATTATTACATTTATTCATCAATAAGTATTAAGAGCTCAAATCTACAAAATGAATCATTTTTTATCCACCGAATGAAAATTAGATAATCAAGTATGATAAAATTAAAGAATAAAGAGCTCTCCTTCTCTCCCTATTTAACTAAATAGGACTTAGATAAAGGCAATATAACTTTGACAAAAAAAATATTTATAAGATGTGAAAATAAATTTAAAGGAGAATTAGATAGAGGAAAGCTTAGGACGAATTGACACATGTTGCTTTGTCCTACATTCCTTAAATGATTCTGTTATAGTAAAAATATATTACTACTATTCCTAAGAAGTGTATGGTGCATATAGTAACTTAGAAAACGTAGAAANTAGTTGATTGTTGTTACACATTCCATAGTCCACTTAGTGAATTTGTTTGGGAAGCCCAATCCTTCTAGCATTTGATGAAGATATCTCCAATCCACTGTGTCATAGGCCTTTTGAATATCCATTTTGATAAGGCATCTTGGTAAAATATTCTTCCTTGAATAAGCCTTGACCAATTCATAAGCAAGCGATACCTTGTCAGCCACCTTTCTACCTGGGAGAATCCTGCCTGTGTATCTGAGATAATTGAAGCAATGACTTTCTGAATTCTGTTGGCTAATACCATGGCAATGAGTTTATATAATACTGTACAACAGGCTATTGGCATGTATTCTTTGATGCTTGAAGGGTTAGGAACTTTAGGGGTATTGTGATGGCTGTGTAATTGATTGTCATATTGAGAGATTGAGAGAGTAAAAGCACGAAGGGTGATGCCGTGCCGATGAGTAAAATCAAGAAGGATAATGCCGTGCGATTTTATTATGATATCACATGTAATCAAAATACCACGTAAATCCTAGAAATTAACCGAAACCCGACCCCGGGCCCACGTCTCAAAACTTTGATAAATTTACATCATTAGACTCCTTATCTTCCCACGAGTTCATGCATATCAATACTT
>NC_031989.1:353878-419376 GCF_001879085.1 Nicotiana attenuata
AATCATCTCAGATCTGTGCAGATCTAAGAGGTTCAGAAAAAGAAATTAGGGTTTCGAAGAGAACAACACAGAGGTGAAGAAACATGCTTAGAAACCCATAGATCATAGTCAATATAGGACGATCTTACTCGGAATCACACTGGAATAGCCTGAAACATGCGAGAAAGGAACCATAGATGCAAGCCAACTAGCCCTGGTCCCTTGAGGACCCTGGAGATGGCAAGACTAATGTGAGGGATGTGTAGCAATGATTTCACAAAAGTATAATTCGGCGATAGAAGGGACATCATGAATCAATGATTCCAAATAAGGATAACCAACAATGATAAGTGATAACAAAACTTCATTTGGGGTTGAGCAATCGCGGAAGAAATACAATAAATTTAATTAAGGATAAGCAATTATGGAAAAGACAATAATAACTTCAATTAAGGATGAACAATTAGGGAAAGGATAGCATGGCAATAAAAGAGGAAACAACTTTAGTTAAGGCTCATAAGATTTTAATAGGCAATAAGGGTAGACCATGAAGCAATTTAATTCCAAATAAGACACGTAAGGGAGAATTTAGCAAAAATAGGGGATTTAATATGACAAAAAATTTCATATCTAATGAACATGAGAATCTAAGAGCCCTAAACAGTCAAATTTCAACAAATAAGTCCGAGCACATACTCGTCACCTCGCGTACACGGCCTTCACATGATACAATTTGCACCAAAGACTCAAGTCCTAAGTGTCACGACCCTAAAACCGACCCGGTCGTGATGGCGTCTATCGTGGAACTAGGCCAGCCGACACAACTCCCGAGTTAACCATTTTTCAATAAAAGTCCTTTTTATACCATTTATTAATCAACAATCTCCTGATGTAAATCTAAATGAATAGTGCGAAATAAATACACAAGCCCGACATCGGGGTGTCACTAGTCATGAGCCACTAAATACAATTCAACACTGTCTACTTAATACAATATAAGCCTGAAATATCCAATGAACCTGCCACCGAGCTCAGAAAAATCTGGATCTGCACACAAGGTGCAGGGAGTAATATGAGTACGCCAACCCAGTAAGTAATAAAATTAAATAATTACTGAGTAATAAGAAATCACGTAAACCACGACATAGCACCACAGTGGGTACGGTATGTTTCCAAAACAGGATATAAATCAAATCATCTCGTTAAAACTCCGACTTCAGTAAAAAAAATCCTTTGAAAAATGTCTTTTTAACAGTTCAGTAGAGGTTCAGCGTAGTTCGTATACGGCTCCTCGGGCAAAACATAAAGCATATACATCTCAAAACAGGAAAAGTGCCAGAGGAATAACAAAGCCAAATCGGTGATTAAATTCCGAACATCTCGCAAAAACTCCAGTTTCAATGAAAGTTGTTCAAAACATTTGTTTAACATTTTCTATACAGGCTCAGTATAAAGATGAGTGAAATCGGTAATTTAGTCCAACATATTCAATATAGACTCACTTTAAGGAGAAGTGAAATCAGTAATTTTATAAAACAAGCCCATCGGGCAAAGCATTACTCATATACATATAGCCCCTCGGGCAAGCCTCTCAGTCACTCGAGACTCAACTCTCCTCAATCAGCGCTCACACCAAGCACTCACGCTCAATAGGTACCTTATAATAACCGTTGCGGCGTGCAGCCCGATCCATATATATATAGTCGACTGCGCTCACTGGGGGTGTGCAAACTCCGGAAGGCTCCTACAACCCAAGTGCTATATCGCTACGGCGTGCAGCCCGATCCAATACATCGTTGCGGCACGCAGCCCGATCCATATACATTCAATATCGCTGCGGCGTGCAGCCCGATCCATAAATATATATATATATATATATATATATATATATATAATATAATTCTCACCAACAGGCCCTCGGCCTCTTCAGTCATTAGCCTCACAATCAGACCCTCGGTCTTTCTCAATCATTAACCTCACAATCAGGCCTTCGGCCTCTCTCAGCCATCAACCTCACAAGTCACTCGGACTATCAGTAAAACAGGGCATTCAGCTCAAGCATATCATTTATAGTATTAAAATTTAGTACATACGGCTGAGTTAAGAAATCAATAGAACACAGCATGACTGAGTACAGCTATTAACTCAAAACAGTGAAGAATAATAGTAAAAGCCCCATAAGGGTCCAAAACAGTTGGCACGAGGCCCAAATATGGCATTCCGCCCAAAACGTAGCAACACTTTTCAAAACACAATGATATCAAACAGTTTACAATCAAATACGCGACTTATCATTCGTACGGGATGGACCAAGTCACAATTCCCAACGGTTCACGACTCCACGCTCGTCATCTAGCGTGTGAGTCACCTCAAAGTAGCACAACGATCTGAAATCCGGGGTTTCACACCCTCAGGACAGCATTTACAATCATTACTTACCTCAATCCGGTCCAAACTCTAGCCCGCGATGCCTTTGCCTCTCGAACCGGCTTCCAATTGCTCCAAATCTATCCAAAATCATATTCATACCATCAAAATATGCTAAGGGAACAAAGCCCACTCGAAAATATCCAATTTATACCGAAATTGGCTAAACCTGGCCCCTGAGCCCACGTCTCGGAATCCGATAAAAATCATATCAATAGAAACCCTATACTCTCACGAGTCTATACATACCAAAATCATCAAAATCCGACTTCAAACGCCCATTCGAATCCCCAAAAGAGTCCTCAAACTTTTCTTCCATTTTTCCCCAATTACCACTCTAATTTCTCAAATTAAATGATGGAATTCAAGACTAAATCATGGAATTAAACCAAATATGAGTGAAGAATATTTACTCCAATAGCTCCACTGAAAATCTCCTCAATTTCACCTTCTCCCGAGCTCTCTAATGGTTTTGAGATATTGGACTTAAACCCTCGATTTTAAAAATATAAACTGACTGCCCAGGCTTCCTCTTTTGCGAATGCGGGACGTCAATCGCGTCCGTGATGAAAAAAAATATCGGCTCCCAAAATGTCTACGCGTTCGCGGCACAAGCCTCGCGAACGTGATACCTACTGGAGACATAACTACGCGAACGCGAGACTCAAAGCGTGAACGCGAAGGACACAAAATCAACACATCGCGAACTCGACACCCAAAGCGCGAACGCAAAGAGAAGATTTCACCACCTCGAGAACACTCTTCGCGAACGCGAGTCCCTGACCGGGAACGCGATGAACAAAAAATCTCTGCAACAAAAACCAGCAAAACTGCCAAGTTCAAAGTTCAAAAATTGATCCGTTTACCACCCGAAACTCACCCGAGGCCCTCGGGACCTCAACCAAACATGACATCATATCCCGTATCATAATTCAAACTTGTTCCAACCTTCTAAACGCTGAAAACAACATCAAAACATCAAATCATCAACGGATTCAAGCCTAAGAATTCTAAAAACTTCCAAATTCCGCTTTTGATCAAAAAGTCTATCAAACCTCGTCTGAATGACATGAAATTTTGCGCACACATCATATAAGACACAACGGACCTACTCCAATTTCCGGAATTCCATTTCGATCCCTGCATCAAAATCTCACCTATCAACCGAAAAACGTCAAAATTTCAATTTCGCTAATTCAAGCCTAAACCTTCCACGGACCTCTAAATCACATTCCGATCACGCTCCTAAGTCCCAAATCACCTAACGGAGCTAACCAAATCATAATAATTCCAATCCAAGATCATATACTAAAAAGTCAAAACTTGGTCAACCTTTCAAATTTTAAGCTTCAAACTGAGAACTGTTTCTTCCAAACTTGTTCTGATTATCCTGAAAACCAAAAACGACGGTTTACATAAGTCACAATACATAATACGGGGATAGTCATGCCCGAGAACTGGCGAGCGAAGTTCAAAAGCTCAAAACGACCGGTCGGGTTGTTACATCCTCCCCCACTTAAACATACGTTCGTCCTCGAACGTGCCCATAGTTGTTCCAAAAGGCAACAAGTTATTGTATAGCCTTACCATGCAAATACCCGGGGGTGATCCCACGTCACCCTATCTCTTATAGGTCCGATAACATAATGTAACTGAAATTTCGCAGTCCAACCTAGCCCATAACCCTTAGAACCAAATTTCCACTTTTGAAATCATCTACAAGATTAGAATCTCACATTTATACTCTGAATAAGCCCGAACAAGCTGTAATAACCAATACCTGCAACCTCATGTGAAATTACATGACCTGCCACATATCTCAAACACTTGTAGCGATAACTTCTAATCACAGCAATTGCTCAAAACATCTGAATTTCGATAATAAGCCTTTTATGAAATAAAGCCTCATTCCAACACTTCTGTATACTGCCAAAGATAAATGAAACACATAGGAAGTCATAACCATTTCCTCATATCTACCATTCGAGAACCCCCTTCTCTTTTAGAAAGGACCATAGCAAATTCTGAGCCGAACATCGATATTATCCCTCCAACACGCTGAAACCGAATCCGTTTGTATTCATTCTAGATCCCAACAATCTCATCTAGTTCTAACTCAACTACTCTGGCGACATGACACCTCAATACAATCTAAAGCCACAACTCGTGCCATCCACGCACCAATAAGCAACAATCTGAACGTACTGAAATCATGAAAAATGACTCAAATGAGAGAGTTGTACCGCAAGCTCACCAGTACCACCACACACAATGCTGAGAACCCGTCTAGAACTAGAACGTACAATCCAACCCGAATGATCATAACCAATACGCAACCACTCATGCAACACCCAAATACTCGTCTCACTCACATGTCGCTATAAAGCCCAAATGGAATCACACCATATGTGCATATAACCAATGAATCACCAGACCTCGTAACACGGAGGAGTAACATCATAGATCACTCCAGAACACGAACAAGCTCAACAACAATCGAATGGCACATCTCTCAACAATAGCAGTATAGAGTTAACAACTCCGACCCGGTGCATAGCGCACATCCATGTTGGGCCCACCAATGAACCCCAAATCAACTCTAGTCACCCACAACAGATTAATAACTCTTTGAAGGTTCACAATAACTGAATCATAGCACATACTACCCTCTGACTAACCTTAGCTAAATTTTCACAGTCCATAGTCACAAAACCATCCACTCACGGAAACTCTCAGCCTCCCAATGCATAAAGCACACGAATCACCACATCCGATCCCCGCTACACTGCCCAAACATCTAACACACATCTGATACTTGATCATTCCATGAGGGATACTCCTATAATTCTTCTATGCCGCCAAGAAAACTTTGAATATCAGCAGTCGATAAGACAGGACAGTACCGCAAAATCGGTGAAGCACCCATGACCCAAACACATTGCCCCCTTTTGAAATGCATACCCTCATCAAGCTGCACCAATTAGTGATCTCATTTTATCTAGTCATCTGAAACTGTCTATGCTGCCTAAGAATTTAGAACCTTCCTTCCAAAATTGAACCGTGACCTTACACATGCAATTCTCAATCCCACACAACATACCGCATATACCATGCCATCCTGGGATAAACATAAGGACTTCATATCCATTCTGTGCCACAAGAAACTACGTACTCAACTAGTCAAGAACTTTCCATTGCTCCCATCAAGAAGAAAAATTACTACACATCCCATGCTCCTCACACCAATAGAAAATATACGCCTCTAACAATGGTAGAACTCTCTGAACCCCATTTGCACAACGCCAAATCGTCAGGACTGAATTCTTCTAACTCAACCAAGCTACGCAAGCCATCTAAACCTAACAGCATTGCCATAAAGCACCTGTAGAACCCCACC
The DNA here is from genome assembly GCF_001879085.1 of Nicotiana attenuata. Lineage (NCBI taxonomy): Eukaryota > Viridiplantae > Streptophyta > Magnoliopsida > Solanales > Solanaceae > Nicotiana > Nicotiana attenuata. The sequence continues at coordinate 359,682 of NC_031989.1, forward strand.
GCATCATATGCACCCGAGAACCGATCATATCCATTACCATGCCGACCCAACCTACTACCAAATTTTCCTAATTCTCTGAGTTCCATTCCAAATTACTTCAAATTTATATGTTTCCTTGCTAGTACACCACTATCCTTAACTAAAACTTGCCCCACAATCTTTAGCATAAAACTACACCGCCCTAAGGCCCATAAATAATTGTAATCCTCTGAAACACCCCAAGAGTACCACAACCGGACACTCTCTCTAAAGAGACCTTCTGCGAATCTAAAGCCATTACCTTCTCCTTCCTGATATGTAAAATTCATAAGGATATAGAAATGCCACAAGTCCTGACACCCTCCAATTTAAATCTCAGTTTCTAGCTACAAACACATCGTGAAGATTCCCAATTGTTACATATACATCACAAATCCATTAGAACCATTCTTGGGCGTCGTCCACTCTGCTCAAACCTCAATTAGATTGATCAAACGGGCCGAACAACCTGTGCTCCATTAGCACTCCAACACCCAAGGAAGTAATCCCATTCTTCTAAGCCATACAAACAACAACTAAATCATCCAATGTTTCTCATGTACCCATACGGCATAACCCAACCTTTATCTGAAGTTTCCTAAACTCAAGTCATCCTCGTTCTCAACCTCTGTAAGCCATAGCTGATTCACTAGTATGCCCCAAACTGGAACCAACATAGCACATAACCGTGCAATCAACTGATCAATAGCAGGCTCCCCCACTTAGCTCAAAGCCATAGATCAAAACACACAATAACTCATAATGAATATACTCTATTACTGCCATGATACCATAGTGAGATTAAACTCAATCCCTCATAAGCTCGTGCAACACAGACCATCTAGTACTTTAAATCTTCTGTAAATTCTCGCATTCACCCTATTAATGGCCAAGACAACTCTTCTACGAGATCTAAACTCAAACTGCAGCACGTATAATTCACTAATAAAAGAGGACTCCCAACCAACCGCATAAGAATCACACAAACCTCAGAATACTTCGCAGGAGATATCCACTCGCTTAGCCTCAATCTGGTATCTCTCTATACTCTTCCATAATCATAACTATTACCCGATCACTTACCTTTCCTGAGTCTGAACTCATATCACAACATAAAATTTACTTCATTCCACAACTAGACAACACGAAAAGATCCTTCAACACGTCTATAACTCGGGGCTACACATAAAACCAAGATGGAAATCAAGCACCAAACCGTTCTTCCTACCCTCAAGCAGACCCTTCTCGTCTAATTCAAATCATATGAACACATCCCGCAGTCACATTATGCTCATCATGTAGTTATCTAGTCATCACTTCCCCTAATAGGGACACGATCGGACATATAAGCCCAAAAGCACGTGCTCACACAATCAATGCCTCAGGGCTCAAGCTATGGGCAAAATCCGGCCTCAAGCCTTCCACACTGGCCCCACATCAACACATAGAGATCACATCTCACCCCTCGATTAGGGAAGCACAAGCCATTGAGGCACATCTAGTACTGAGCGCTCATGCGCACATAGAATGCGTGGAAGGAATTCAAAGAGTTACATTTCAAGCTGAATCAAGGACGCACGATAAGAATTCAAGAATGAGAAGTTTTTCATAAAGGTTCTGTAGCCTCCCGAGGATAAATATAGACGTCTCCGTAATCCGCAAGGCTGTACTAAACCTGCTCATGACTCGTGAGACCTATGTAACCTAGGCTCTGATACCAACTTGTCACGACCCTAAAACCGACCTGGTCGTGATGGTGCCTATCGTGGAACTAGGCCAGCCCACACAACAACTAAATTAATCATTTTTCAATAAAAGTCATTTTTATACCATTTATTAATCAACAATCTCCTGATGTAAATCTAAATGAATATTGTGGAATAAATACACAAGCCCAACATCGGGGTGTCACTAGTCATGAGCCACTAAATACATTCAACACTGTCTACTTAATAAGCCTAAAATATAAAATAATAAGGATAGGGAGGGGAAGAAAGGGCTGCGAACGCAGTGCAACTACCTTACTATCTCCAATGAGCCTGCCACCGAGCTCAGAAATATCTGGACCTGCACACAAGGTGCAGGGAGTAATGTGAGTACGCCAACCCAGTAAGTAATAAAATTAAATAATGACTGAGTAATAAGAAATCACGTAAACCACGTCATAGCACCACAGTGGACGGTATGTTTCCAAAATAGGATATAAATCAAATCATCTCGTTAAAACTCCAATTTCAGTAAAAAAATCCTTTAAAAATGTCTTTCTAACAGTTCAGTAATGGTTCAACGTAGTTCGTATACAGCCCCTCGGGCAAAACATAAAGCATATACATCTCAAAACAGGAAAAGTGCTAGAGGAAATAACAAAGCCAAATCAGTAATTAAATTCCGAACATCTCACAAAAACTCCAGTTTCAATGAAAGTTGTTCAAAACATTTGTTTAACATATTCTATAGAGGCTCAGTATAAAGATGAGTGAAATCGGTAATTTAGTCCAACATATTCAATATAGACTCACTTTAAGGAGAAGTGAAATCAGTAATTTTATAAAACAAGCCCCTCGGGCAAAGCATTACTCATATACATATAGCCCCTCGGGGCAAGCCTCTTAGTCACTCGAGACTCAACTCTCCTTAATCAGCGCTCACACTCAGCACTCACGCTCAGTAGGTACCTTATAATAACCGCTGCGGCGTGCAACCCGATCCTTATATCACTGTGGCGTGCAGCCCGATCCATATATATATAGTCGACTGCGCTCACTGGGGGTGTCTAGACTCCGGAGGGGCTCCTACAGCCCAAGCGCTATATCGCTGCGGCGAGCAGCCTGATCCGATATATCGCTGCGGTGCGCAGCCCGATCTATATACATGTCAATATCGCTGCAGCGTGCAGCCCGTTCAATATATATATATATATATATATATATATATATATATATATATATATATATATATATATATATATATAATACCGCTGCGGCGTGCAGCCCCATCCATAAATATATATAATATAATTCTCACCATCAGGTTCTCGGCCTCTCTCAGTCATTAGCCTCACAATCAAACCCTCGGTCTTTCTCAATCATTAACCTCAAAATCAGGCCTTCGGCCTCTCTCAGCCATCAACCTCACAAGTCACTCGGACTATTAGTAAAACAGGGCATTCAACTCAAGAATATCATTTATAGTATTAAAATTTAGTACATAAGGCTGAGTTAAGAAATCAATAGAACACAACATGACTGAGTATAACTATTAAGTCAAAACAGTGAGGAATAACAGTAAAAGCCCCATAAGGGTCCAAAACAGTTGGCACGAGGCCCAAATATGGCATTCCGACCAAAACGCAGTGATAACAGGGATTTTGACGCATTTTATACTCCTTCTTGCTTATGCTTTGATCAAATATTCTTACAAATTAGTCCCAAAAGGCTTACAAGTTGTGCTTGATGCAGGTTTGATCAACAAACTGACAAAATGTCAAAGATCGGCTCAAAAGGAGTGAAATTTGCACAAGTACCAAAAACAAGGCAATCTCATGCTGAACAGGCCATATGCGGCCGCACACCACTTTGTGCGGTCCGCACTGGAAGATTCAGAGAGCTGATTTCCAGGCTTCAAGGCAGTGCGGCCGCACACCATTTTTGTGCGGTCCGCACTGAAGGCACCGCGGCCGCAGTCCATTCTCTACGGTCCGCGGTGTGAAGATTCAGAGAGATCACTTTTCAGAGTTTTGAGCCATCGCGGTCCGCGGTCAACTTTGTGCGGACCGCGCTAGAAGCCTCCGCGGCCGCGGTCCATTCTGTGCGGTCCGCGGAGCCCAAGTTCAGAGAGACCAATTTTGAAGGACAAAGCCCAGTGCGGACCGCGGTCCATTTTGTGCGGTCCGCACTAACCCCGCAGGGGCACCAAACTATTTCCCGGATCTGAGCACTCCGAAACTTTGAACCCGCTAAATTTTTGACCCAAACAGTGAAGCCTATTTTGTGTAGGGAAGAAACTTCTGCTTGTTTTGGTGATGATTTCTAGTTTTACGGGAGTTTTCGAGGCTGATGTCGCTGAATTTTGGGACTGGATTTGCAGCTGCTCTTCAGAAAGCCAAGAGGGTCATTTGCATTTAAAGCCATTTTAGTACCTGTAGTATTGACACAAACAAATTAGTAACAAGAAGGAAAGAAAAACAAAACACAAAACTAACTAAATAGATAGCCAAAACCGTTAGCTCATTGCTGCCAACTCCGCACTACTAATAAGTAGTAGAGGGTCGCAATAGCTTTTACCCGATTTTGGGTCGAGATCGAATCCACAGAGAGCTAGAATTGAAATTGAGTATCTATCTAGTTTAGGATTGCATATATGTTCTTAATTACACTTCTATTCATTTTTGGGATTTTCTTTATAATTATACTTTTAACAAACTACAAATTTTAAATTAAGCTAAGAGTTAAATATTGCAAGTTGTATCTAATGGTTTAAAAGGGCACTAGGGTAGTGACAACCACCTAGGTGGTCAATTGACGAGTACTTGAATCTAAGGCACACTTGACATATTTGGGGAGTATGTTTGTTACACCCCATGTTTTCGTACGTAAGAGTACGACATAAGTCAATTAATGTAAGCTCAGAAATGGAATCATCTTTGAAAAGTTTACAAAGTTAGTTCATTATGTTAACGTGGAGGTTACAAATATTTAAGATCATTAATACCAAGTAGCAAGAGGGTTTGAAGGCTTAGAAGCTAAACGAATTGAAGAAAATAAGTTTCGTCAAAAATCGACAAGTTTGGAATGTTATAACATATTGTTTTGGGGTGAGACTAGGGTGATTAACATGATGAAGGAGGTTAATTTATGATTTATTGTAGTCGTATGATAGTCCTGTGTTATGTTTTTAAGTCAAACGAGTTATGGAACAAAAGTTAGCAAAGATCATCACAAGTTGCATTTATAATGTGCTGAAATTTAGGTCAAATGTAGATGCACTTTTCTCCCAGTATACTTGTCATAAATGGATTATCTGCATATCAAATTGAAGATCTACGAGTCTAGTTTCCAACTCATTAAACCATTCGTCAGTACGATATCGGAGTAGAGAGATATTCGCATTTTCGCGAGACCGCGCAAGCAGCTCCCAATGGGACCCACTTAGGCGGTGGTCGACCTACTTCACTTTATAAACGATTTGGACGCCTATTTTTCACTTATTTTCAACTCAACTTCGTCTCCAAACTTCTCCTAACCCTTCTAAACAGATTCCACAAGTGTTTGAAGTGATTCCAAAGTGATTACACCATATCTCAACATCAAAACTTAGCTCTAGTGAAGACCTCTTTGAGGTTGTGTTGTCATTGAGGATTGTTGTGGGCTGTATTTGGATGAAGTTCCAAGTTGTTGCTACTGTCTAAGGTGAGTATAACAGCCTACTAATTGTGATTAAGCTTGCTTGTATGTTGGTTAAGTTGTTAGGATGATAAACTACAAGATAGAACTTGGATTAGCTTAAGTCACTTCTATGGTGTTGTATTGCTATTGAGGGTTGTTGTGAGCTGAATATAACTTGGATTTCGACTTGAAGTTACTATAGGAGTTGTGTGTATTGTCTTCTTGCATGTGCTTAAGGTTATCTTGATGTGGATTAAGTTAAATGGATGGAGTAGACATGAACTAGTGAATAAAGCTACTAATTGAAGATAGTTGGAGTTGAGGATTGTTTCCTTTGTTATAAATATATGGTATAAGGATGGAATCATTGATGAATGACTTCATTATCATGTTAATGATACTGTTAAATTAATGTAAGAAGTCTATAAGGGGTGATATGGGTTATACGGATTCCAATCGGAGCTTGCCGCTCGTCGTGAAGTAGTTGTGACTTGTTGTTGTTATATGGTGTCTTGTTATTGATATTTATAGGTTGCTGGACTTCCCTGGCTGTTGTTGTTGGTACATGGTATTGGAGGAGGCCCTTGTTACAAGGGAGATGCTGCCCGAATTTACGTAGACGAGCTACTAGCTTAAGTTACAGACTTAGCCTTTGCTCAACACTGATTTTGAATCTCCTTATGCTATGATAGATCGAGTTGACTTGTTTGAAGAGTTGCTTAGAAGGTATTAAGGACTCAACATGTTTAAGGTATGTTAAGGCTCTTCCTTCATTCTTTTGGCATGATCTAAAGTGAAACGAACATAAACGATACGCTATTTCATAATGAATCTACTCCTAGCAACTAAGGTTGTCCATGTTATTTTTTCCTTACAAAGTTATTCCAAGAAAGCATATATGATCCTTGAGTCCTAGTGAAGTTCATATTGATGGTATGATGTCCATAATGTTAACCGATGGTGCAATGACCTTATGTCACTCCAAAAGGTTTAGAACGTGATTCCATGAGTCCAGCATGCATTATATATTTATCTACTTTACTCTACCGAGCCGCGCTATAGTCGGCCGGGTATGGCACCTATTGTGCAATCACCGATCAGTTGGGTTTACCGAGCTCCACGTGGCCGGGTACGATTCTACCGAGCCTTATGATGGCCGGGTACGTTTTTACCGAGTCCTCTTTGAGGCCGGGTATGATATGATGATGATGATGCCCACAGAGGCGTATGTTTTTAAAAGTTTATGTATATATATGTATTATGCATTTCATGTCAGTAGCCCCCAGAGGCACTCAGATGTTACAGGTTGTATCTCCTCTATCTCTCTTTACATTACTGTTCTGGTTTATGCTTTCCTGTCTTACATACTCGGTACTTTATTCGTACTGACGTCCCTTTTCCTGGGGACGCTGCGTTTCATGCCCGCAGGTCCCGATAGACAGATTGACATTCCTCCTAGTAGGCTATCAGCTCAGCGAAGGTGTTGGTGTACTCCACTTGCTCCGGAGTTGCCTATTTGGTCAGTATGCTTTGGATATGTATTGATTGGTATGGCGGGGCCCTGTCCCAACCTTTATGATTTTATGTACTCTTAGAGGCTTGTAGACAAATGTCAGGTGTATGGATACTTGTATGGCCTTGTCGGCCTATGCTTTGAGTTTACAAATGGTCATGTCGGCCTTATAGGCCCATATGTCATATGTATAAGTTTGTATATCATGTTGGGTCATCGTATGTTGAGTATTCCCTTATGTTTATTCTTGTTATCTCATGACGGGTTTCCTGGCTCATTACTCATGATAATATGATAAGAAAGATATGTTACGTTGGTACTCGGTTGAGTAAGCACCGGGTGCCCGTCGCAGCCCTTCGGTTTGGGTCGTGACAATGTTATAACCGTTGCACGAATTTACCCACTCTACACCTCTCGGTGGTTCAAGTGATTTTGCCCGAATTGGCTTTCTCAAGACCAATTGGGTATGCAATTTTGCACAAGCAACTTAGGGTTCAATTCGGGTATTACTCTCTCGAGGTTTAACCCTTTAATTGGGGCTATCAATCTCTTGAATACGCCCCAATTCATTGTTGGACCAATTTCGGAGACTTAGGCTCTCTTTCTCAAGAAGAGCTTAAGACAACTCAACACAAACTAGTGTTTGCAGCCACTAATTCAGAAATTAACCATGAAATTGGCCCAATAACAAACACCCATAGTCAAATTAGCCCTAAAACTAAAGACTCATCAATTACCCACACTAAGATTGAGCCACAACCCTAGCTATTGGGGTCTAGCTACTCATATTCAAAGAAGAAAAACAAGAAATAGATGAAGATAAACACATATTAATTAATCTAAATACAAAGATTCAATGATGAAAAGTAAGTAAAAATGCCCAAAATGGCTAAGAAAAGTCGCCTCACGAGTGCAGCTTACGTATTACAATATCTTATACCCTAAAATGGAAAAGAACCTATTTATACTAAGCTGAAAAAATTTGGACAAAAATGCCCTGCGGGGTTAGTGCGGACCGTACGAAATGGACCGAGGTCCGCACTGGGCTTTGTCCTTCAAAATTGATCTCTCTGAACTTGGGCTCCGCGGACCGCACAGAATGGACCGCGGCCGCGGAGGCTTTTTGTGCGGTCCGCGGTGGTCCTCTACGACCGCAGTCCATTTTGTGCGGTCCGCAGAGTGATGCCTTCTCAAACTTGTACAAAATAGCCCAGTGCGGACCACGGTCCACTTTGTGCGGTCCGCACTGGTAGGTGAGAATGGGCCCCAGGACTTTTTCTATAAATAGTCTCTGAGGGCCTCCTTTTACCCTTTTCGAACCCTTCACTCTCAGACCTAAGAAAACACTGTTCATCACGCACTTTGCTTGTAATTAATTGATTTGAACTTCTTGCTTCACTTCATCTCATTATCTGGTACCATAATCTTCATTGTACTTGTTTAATTTTGTTAATTTTTATTTTTTTCTTACTTCTGTTCTTCTTCTCCCGTAATTAATTCAATTGCTAGGTTAGATTGGTTTTAACTCTGATTCATGAGGACTTATTTAGTGTAGTGGACTAGGTAATCATTTAGGGCCTCTAATTAGGTGGAAAATTGGACTTAAAAGCAAAATTTCACGAACCCTAGTATGGTGCCAAAACTGGACACTCAGTGCGGACCGCGGTCAATTCTGTGCGGTCCGCGGTGCCCTTGTGCGGTCCGCACTACCATTTTGTGTGGACCGCACTGATGGAATCTGAGAAGGTGAACTTTGGGCAGTGCGGCCGCGGTCCATTTTGTGCGGACCGCGCTGCCAAGATTCAGAGGCTATGTTTCTGAACCCCACTCTTGTGCGGACCGCGGTAGGTTTTGTGCGGTCCGCGGAGACCCCAGTGCGGCCGCAGTTGATTTTGTGCGGTCCGCACTGGGTACTTCTGCGACATGTTTGCAACAATTCTTATTCTGCTTCTGCTACTTTGTTCTTAATTGATTACACTGATACTAACAAGCTGTTTGAACTGTGATTGCAGACAATGGTAAGACAAAAGGGTAAACAATCGGGCAGAGGAGAATCCTCCTGGGGAGGGAAGAAGAAGATGATAAACCTCACTCCCCAAGCTCGGGAAAACATAAAAAGGACCAGAAAACTAATAAAAGCTGCTGATAGAGCTGCCTCCCATTCCTCGGGGAGTAAGTATCAACCGTCAAGGGACATTTTTTCGGACTCCGTTCCAGAATATGTTGAAGACTGGCCGGAGAAATTCAGGCTCCGAGACACTCCTCCACCATCACCCACTGCCCAAGCACCAACTAATGTCATTTCTGAGTCGTCTGAGGGCTCAGCACCAGGTAGTGGGGAATACTCCAGCTCTCCTACAGCTTCATTCTCTGGAGAGGGTGCAGTAGGTGCGGAGGAGAAAGTTGAGAAAGATGAGGAAATAGCTGAAGGAGGTGAACCAAGGGTTCGGGATGTAGATAGAACGAGGAAGCCGGAGGTTTGGCGAGATAGGTTCGTGAGTGAGGTAGCGTACCACAAATTTAGGGAGTGGTGGCCGGTGAGAAAGTTGATCCCGGAGAGGAGCTTCATTGATAGAGATCTTTTACCCCACAACCCCAATGTGCAAAGACAGTTTAGGACCAGAGTGGTTGGGAACATTTTATGGAGGAGTGTGTAGATGCCAATGAACACATGGTCAAGGAGTTTTACTGCAATGTAGCCCACATCAAAAGGGCTCCAAAGTGACCAAGGTTCGTAATAAAACAATGTTGTTTGAAGGGAAATACCTCAACGAATACCTTGGCTTCAATGAGGAGGATAAAACTTTTTACATGGCGAAGCTGGAGATGGGCGAGGAGGTTCGTCCCTGGCTAGCACAGTACCTGGCAATCCCAGGTACCACCCCTGACTGGTTGACTGCTGGAGTCAAGATACTGAGACAGACTTTGAATTTTGAAGCACGGGGGTGGGAGACTTTTGTGTGTAGCAGGTTGGACCCCACGACACATGAAAACACCCTTCCTCTTTCCCGGGCTATGTTAGTGGCTTCCATTATGCAGGGTACCCCATCAACGTGGGAAATGTGATGTCCAGAATCATTTCTATAGTGGGTGCGGAGCATGACCGGAACTATCCTTTTCCCAGCACCCTCACTATGTACTTTCGGGATTTGAAGGTGGACAAGAAGCCCTACGACGTCAGAGTCAAAGCAAAGGCCCCCTTCTCCTGGTATAACATGCTAGAGGATGATAACCCCAAGAGCAAGAGTTCAAAGGTACAGCTACTGCTTCAACTGGCCAGTCTGAAGAGCCAGTTGTAGTAGTGGCTCCTGCTGAACCTACCTCCACCTCCACAGATATCCTCCCGGTCCATCCACATCCACAGCCATTCTTGTTGATCCATCCACCTAGCAGGCCCGGAGATTCCATCTTCACGGGCCCATCCCATTACTGCCCACAGACTGAGCCAGGTTCTTACTAGTATCAACAACTGGATGTCCACAGCGTCATCCAAGTTGTCTATCTTGACTACCACTGCAGAGGCTCAGTAGCTCCCCCAGCCCCACAGGTACCCCAGTCGATCGAGGATGCGCTCAAAGAGATACTTGAGAACCAGAAGAAGATCCTCGCCACTCGGGCTGCGCTCTCAACGGCAGTAGCTTCACATAGCAAGGCTCTCAAGGAGCTTGCTAGGGAGCACAAGAAGCTAAGGAAGACACGGGCCTCCAGGGAGTCCGTGAAGGAGCTGCGTGCAGATGTTGACAGACTGAAGGCAAGATCAGCTGCCTTTAGACTTATTGCTTGAGGAACCAGTACCTGCAGCCCACCCACAGCCGGAGCAGTCGCAGAGGCCTCCGAAGAGGAGGAGAATGATTCCTAAGCGGATGATGTTGTCATCCAGTTGGCGGACCACCGGAGGACTTCCTCCAGTCAGCCACAGGATGTACCAGTTCCAGAGCGCTGTCCAGGCCCAGGGCCCAGTAGTTGAGCAGCAGATCATAGGGAGCCAGTCTGAGGTTCCCGAGCGCATTGAGGATCCTGGGACAACTCAGGAGCCCATGCAGACGAGCGGGGAGTCTTCTATATCTTTCCCTTCTCTTTCTTTTTGTTGCTTTGTTTAAGACTAGTTGGCATTGGGGACAATGCCAGCTTTCATTTGAGGGGGTAGGCCCTACTTTTTGCTTGATGGATACATTCAGATGACTGTATATATTTTTGATACTTTTTATGCTTTCTTTATCTTTTTATCTTTGGTCTGTATATATTTGATATTATTTCGTTACATTTATCGGATTTTGATTTCACTTTGGTCTGTATATAAAGTTACAATCTCATTGTATATATTCGTCCCATCCATTGTAATATTCAAAACCCTCTTATTATTTATTCTATTTTCCGCAAATTTTTTTTCGTTTTTAGCTTCTTATTTGTGATTTGTAGCTTCTTGTTTTGAAATTTGCAATAAGCCTTTGGTTTTCTTAATGCCACGGTTTTTCCAAAGGTGGAGTGTTGTGTGAACTGGGTGGCTCTTCCCAATGATAGATGGCGTGACAACCTTCTTAAGGGCTTGAGTCCGTTTTTCTTTTTGTTTTTAGTTTTTAGTAGTTAAGGGTGCCTCAAGCAAAGCTTCACTTGGGCCTAGCACATTTGCCTTTGATCTTATGGTCAAAAACAATTTGTTATGTTTAGGATGGTGAAAGTCGTGACTTGAGACTCTTGTGTTGGCCAATAATCATCAAGTGGTTTTTCGGGGCCATTTGTGGGCCCCGACTCTATGTCTTTAGCAATCCTTAGCTTGTGTGGTGAGTAATTGAATTGCAAGTCCAAGTCCCGAGCCATTGGTCTAGAACTTTCCCTGAATGTTTGTTGAGGCGAAATCCTAGGTGAATTTTGACTTCAGACATGATTATAGGCTCTCCTTGATCCAAATGATAGTTTGAACAATTCCATAACCTACCAATGATATGATCCCTAGTTAACCCTTTTGAGCCTTAGACCTTTTTCTTTCAAGAACCATGATACAAGCCTATACCCGTTCTAAAAGATACCCTCTCTTGGCACCCAATCTTTCCTTTAGCACATGGAAAAAGTATAAGTTTGGGGGGAGAGACGAGGATTGCAACAAAGTGGTAAAAAGGCACAAAAAATGAAGAAAAGGAAAGGCAATGAAAAAGAAAGAAAAGCAAAAAGACAAAAAGAATGTTTAATGTGAAACAGAATACAAAGGGATTCAAGAAAAGCAATGAATGAAAGGCATGGAAAGTTGAAAAAGGAGAAAAGGTTTGAATTGCATAAGAAAGAGTGACATTGTGTCTCTCTAACCCCTTAGAAAGAAGTGAAAATGACTCAAACAGTCAAGTGAATAGATGTCAAATGAATCAAAAGAAGTGCTTAAGGGAAGGTGGAACCCACCTAGACCAAAACATTCCCTACCCTGAACCAAAAGCCTTCACAATGTCTCCACAAAAGCCCTATATGATCTTGAGTTGAATGAAGCCTACATTAGTGGATACTCACATAAGGGGCAAGCATATGGTACTTAGAGCCGGACTCGTGACTTTTTCTTGAGAGAGATGAGTGAATTCCCATTAACCTCATTTTGCATGCCACTATTCTAAAGGTGAGGTTTTCTTAGGGAGAGTTGAGGATGTGTGAGTTTGGGTTCCACAATGACCAAAGTAATTAAAAGAGTTCTTTGATGTGTTGAGTCAACTCTTGATGCTCTTGTGTCGCACTTGATCCATGGTTGGTCAAAGAGTAAATGCTGTTAATAGTTCATTTGTATTGAGGGCAATTATTAGTCCCAATTGATGCTAGTTGAGGTTGCTTTAGGACAGCTAAAAATTTCTTGGATTATCCCTTAAGGGTGGGTCTTATTTTATTTGCTTGAGGACAAGCAAAAGCTTAAGTTTGGGGGAGTTGATAACTAGGGATTTTGACGCATTTTATACTCCTTCTTGCTTATGCTTTGATCAAATATTCATACAAAATAGTCCTAAAAGGCTCACAAGTTGTGCTTGATTGCAGGATTGATCAACAAAGCGACAAAATGTCAAAGATCGGCTCGAAAGGAGTGAAATTTGCACAAGTACCAAAAACAAGGCAATCTCATGCAGAACAGGCCCAGTGCGGCCGCACACCATTTTGTGCGGTCCGCACTGAAGGCAACGCGGCCGCAGTCCATTTTCTGCGGTCCGCGGTGCCAAGTTTCAGAGAAACCACTTTTTAGAGTTTTAAGCCAGCGTGGTCCGCAGTCAACTTTGTGCGGACCGCGCTAGAAGCCTCCGCGGCCGCGGTCTGTTCTGTGCGGTCCGCAGAGCCCAAGTTCAGAGATATAAATTTTAAGGCCAAAGCCTAGTGCGGACCGCGGTCCATTTTGTGCGGTCCGCACTAACCCCGCAGGGGCATTTTTGTCCAGATTTTTCAGCTTAGTATAAATAGATTCTTTTTCCATTTTTAGGGTATCAGATATTGTAATACGTAAGCTGCACTCGTGAGGCGACTTCTCTTATCCATTTTGGGCATTTTTACTTACTTTTCATCATTGAATCTTTGTATTTAGCTTAGCAATTAATTAATATGTGTTTATCTTCATCTATTTCTTATTTTGCTTCTTTGAATATGAGTAGCTAGACCCCATAGCTAGGGTTGTGGCTCAACCCTAGTGTGGGTAATTGATGGGTCATGTATTTTAGGGCTAATTTGACTATGGGTGTTTGTTATTTGGGTCAATTTCATGGTTAATTTCTGAATTAGTGGTTGCAAACACTAGTTTGTGTTGAGTTGGCTTAAGCTCTTCTTGAGAAAGAGAGCCTAAGTCTCCGAAATTGGTCCAACAATGAATTGGTGCGTTCAAGAGATTGATAGCCCCAATTAAAGGGTTAAACCTCGAGAGAGTAATACCCGAATTGAACCCTAAGTTGCTTGTGCAAAATTGCATACCCAATTGGTCTTGAGAAAGCCAATTCGGGCAAAATCACTTGAACCACCGAGAGGTGTAGAGTGGGTAAATTCGTGCAACGGTTATAACATACTCCCCAAATATGTCAAGTGTGCCTTAGATTCAAGTACCCGTCAATTGACCACCTAGGCGGTAGTCACTCCACGCTCGTCATCTAGCGTGTGTGTCACCTGAAAGTAGCACAACGATGTGAAATTCGGGGTTTCATACCCTCAGGACAGCATTTACAATCAATTCTTACCTCAATCCGGTCCAAACTCTAGCCCGCGATGCCTTTTCCTCTCGAACCGGCTTCCAATTGCTCCAAATCTATCCAAAATCAGATTCATACCATCAAAATATGCTAAGGGGACAAAGCCCACTCGAAAATATCCAATTTATACCAAAAATCCCGAAATTGGCCAAACCTGGCCACCAGGCCCACGTATCGGAATCCGATAAAAATCATATCAATAGAATCCCTACACTCTCACGAGTCTATACATACCAAATTCATCAAAATCCGACCTCAAATACCCATTCGAATCCCCAAAAGAATCCTCAAACTTTTCTTCCATTTTCCCCCAATTTCCACTCTAATTTCTCAAATTAAATGATGGAATTCAAGACTAAATCATGGAATTAAACCAAATATGAGTGAAGAATACTTACCCCAATAGCTCCACTGAAAATCTCCTCAAATTTCACCTTCTCCCAAGCTCTCTAATGGTTTTTGAGATATTGGACTTAAACACTCGAATTTAAAAATATAAATTGACTGCCCAGGCTTCGTCTTTCGCAAACGTGGGACGTCAATCGCGTCCGCGATGAAGAAAAATATTGTCTTCCAAAATGCTCTACGTGTTCGCGGCACAAGCCTCGCGAACGCGATACCTACTGGAGACATAACTACGCGAACGCGATACCCAAAGCGCGAACGCGAAGGACACAGCATCAACACATCGCAAACGGGACACCCAAAGCGCGAACGCGAAGAGCAGATTTCACCACCTCGAGAACACTCTTCGCGAACGCGAGTCCCTGACCGCGAACGTGATGAACAAAAAATCTCTGCAACAAAAACCAGCAAACCTGCCAAGTCCAAAGTCCAAAAATTGATCCGTTTACCACCCGAAACTCACCCGAGGCCCTCGGGACCTTAAAAAAACGTGCCAGCATATCCCGTATCATCATTCAAACTTGTTCCAACCTTCGAAACTCCCAGAACAACATCAAAACACCAAATCATCAACGGATTCAAGCCTAACAATTCCAAAAACTTCCAAATTCCTCTTTCGATCAAAAAGTCTATCAAACCTCGTCTGAATGACCTGAAATTTTGCACACACATCCCAAATGACACAACGGACCTACTCCAATTTTCGGAATTCCATTCCGACCCCTGTATTAAAATCTCACCTATCAACTGAAAACGCCAAAATTTCGATTTCGCCAATTCAATCCTAAACCTTCCACAGACCTCTAAATCACATTCCGAACACGCTCCTGAGTCCCAAATCACCCAACGGAGCTAACCAAATCATAATAATTCCAATCCGAGATCATATACTAACAAGTCAAAACTTGGTCAACCTTTCAAATTTTAAGCTTCAAACTGAGAACTGCTCTTCCAAATTTATTCCGATTATCCTTAAAACCAAAACCGACGGTTTACATAAGTCACAATACATAATACTGGCATCGTCATGCCCGAGAACTGGCAAGCAAAGTGCAAAAGCTCAAACCGACTGGTCGGGTCGTTACACTAAGGGTAGTTTCTCCCACACAAAGTTAGGCAAGATACTTATCTCAAAGAAGCTAGACCGTTACTCTAAAATGACCTTCTAGAGTGAAACAACCTCCTAACCGCTTAAATCTAGCCAAAATAACTTCAAATAAAAAACAAACTCATAGAAAACAATTTGGGATAATAAAGCTTCAATCTTTAACGAAAACTAAAAAGTCAACCCAAAAGTCAACCCTGGGCCAACACCTCAGAACCCGATAAAATTTACAAAATCCAAACTTCCATTCCGATACGAGTTCAACCATACCAAAATTATCAATTCCGACATCAATTCATCCTTCAAATCATCATTTTACACTTTTGAAAGATTTTAAAAATTTCCCCAAATTTCCAACTTAATACTTTAATTTAATGATGAAAACAAAGATAAAACCATAAAATAAATTCAAAATTGGGTAAAGATCACTTACCCCAAATAACCACGTGAAGAACCTCTCAAAATCGCTCGAATCCGAGATCTTTAGCTCAAAAGATGAAAAATGGACAAAACCCACGACTTTGGAATTATATTCTGCTGCCCAGCAATTTACACATCGCGATCGCGGAAATGCAATTGCGATCACGAAAGAGCAAAATATACTAGCTGCCAAGGCTACACTTCAAGATCGCGAGAGAAGGGGTGAGATCGCAATGAAGGAACATCACTACCCCAAAAAAGAGCATTATGCGAACGCGGAAGGGGGAATACGAACGCGAAGGTGAAAATTCCTAAGCTACGCGATCACGGACTCCTATTCGCGAACGCGAAGAACAATATTGCCTGCCTCTAAATTACACTATGCAAATGCAATGCCATTGATGCGAACACGATGAAGAAAACCATATTGACAGAATCAACAACTCTAAAGCATGAAGAAATGGCCCGTAGCCCATCCGAGACACACCCGAGGCCCTCGAAACCCTGTCGAAACATACCAACAAGTCCCATAACATAACGCGGACCTGAACGAGGTCTCAAATCACCTCAAACAATTTGTATAATATATAATTAGTTGTATGAAATTTATTTTTACTATGTATAAATCAGATACAAAATATACAAAAGATATATTTTATAAAATTGTATAAAAATTATTTAGTTGTATCGAAGTTCGTTTAGAACAGAACAGAAAGAACGTATAGTGCCTTGCAGCTTAATTCCAAACTCTCACAGCTACTATAATAACAATGTAGTTTTGGTTCTGTAATCACCTTTATATCTACTCCAGCCATCAATTTTACCCAAGCAATAGGGATGTGGGGTTGTCCCGACACATCGCATTATGGAATATGAAACAGTTCATGGATGATTTTATGTAGATTATAATATATTGGAAAGGTTCATTTTTAGGATAATGAAATTTGTTTTCGACACAAATTAAGTTTAGTTCGACACTTATATCACTGTTTCTTCATAAAATACCTTCATAAGAATCGGAGGAGCAAGAAAAGTAATTAAAAGAATGCTAAAGGTAAATTATGTATTTCACTTTTTATGTTCATCGTTGCTTTAATTTTTGTTTGTGTCAACATAATTTAAGATTATGCACAGTGGAGGTAACTCCGTGCCCCGCAGGATTGTGAGCAAAAGCAGCTGAACTTTTACCGTTTATCCGTTTATAGTCCAAACTCTCAGAAACTTATGAATGATTAAAACTTGAAGGAGGAATGATAACTTTCTAAAATAGCTCAGGGCGTGATCTGTTTCATTTTGATAGGAAAACACATTGACGATATATTCATTAAAACTCACGCAAAAAATTATTTGGAGTGTGGGTTGAAGATCAGGAGAGAAAAGGGGAAAGAGGTGAAAAAAGAAGGAAAATGGTGTAATTAAATCCCTTAATTGAAGGCGCTAATAATGGATTGGAAGCCTTTTAAGGTGGAATGTATATATTTTGTAAACAAAACTTGTGTAGGTAGGGTAATTTACTAAACATGAACATTTAGGGTAATAATGTTTCCAGTAGTGTATAGGAATGAAAAAATCCCTTAAATAAGTGCACTATATGTGAACTTTTCAGAAAATACAAATGACCGAAATGTCAAATTCTGATTTTGAGTAACTGTTTTTTCTTGGTGGGCTTTTTTTTGTCTGCAGTTGTACAGCCAAAAAATCTAAGAATTGCACGGGCGTCATATTTGGTCGCCCCTATTTAACCTATACCCACTTTTTAAAATTTATTTAACTTGTACCAATTTTTTAAACAACTTCAGCCTTCTTTCTTCTCCTCCTCCTTCTCCTCCTTGTTTTCTTTTCTCCTTCTTCTCCTTCTTTCTTCTGCTGTTGTTGGTGCTACTATGAAATTTCAGTTCATAGGGATGAACTTTCTGCTGCTGTTGGTGCTGCTATATCCAGTAATTACAATACTGTCAACGTTCAACAATACTGCTGTTTATGAATTTTTAACTCGAAAGTTCTGTTGTCTCTATTAACCTATAATAAAACCCATAGGCATAATACCATTGAAATGGATTGCTCTCAAATAGTGGCCAAAGATTGGAGTCTTTGGGTGGAAAATATTAGCGTTTATACGTAATTTTTGTCTTCATTTATAACAGGTTATCATTCTTCATAATCTGCCTTTTTTGGCATATTGAACCAAACTATTGATATTCTTGTGGATGTATAGCCTTATTGTAAGAGCTTCTAAGAATGCTAAAGTTCAGCAGATATAAACAAAAACTTCAGCTACTAGAATGCTGAAGGTTAGCAAATATAAAACAAACTTCAGCCTTGAAGTTCATCACAAACATAAAAAAGCTTCAGCTAAAACATGCTGAAGTTCAGCAAATATAGAACAAAACTTCAGCTAAAACATGCTGAAGTTCAGCAAATACAGAACAAAACTTCAGCTACTAGAATGCTTAAGTTCAGCAATGACAAACAAAAACTTTAGCCAACACATGAACTGAAGTTTGCCATTTGCACAGTCAACTGAAGTTTGCATAATTGCCTTTGCAAGTCAAGGCAAACTTCATGCAAAAATATTTGAAGTTTTGCTACACTTCCGGCAAAATTTTTTGCTTCTTTCAGGCCCGTATGCCTGAAGTTACGCGAAAAGTGGTTACGCTTGCAATTTTTTTCTCAAAGCGGGCATAAGCTAAAATGTGACCCAAAAAGCGGGTATAGATGCAATGACCCCCAAAAATTGACTTTTTGATATTGTTTCTAAGCCAGAAAATTGATATTGTGATTATTGTATTTGTTTTTTGAACACATCACACCATGTTCATCTACTTTAATGTGACATAAAATAATTTTGTAATTTTATGTTTACAGTATAGACATATATAATTTATTGGGTCTAATCCATGCAAAATTTGGATTAAATTCAATTGGGCTAAATAATTAATTTTGGCTTTACAAGTTAAATTAGTCCATTTTATTATTTTCGAGCCCAAGATTCTTTTCATCTTAAGGCCCAGACTCATGCCATGTGTCAAGTGACATGGCATGTCCAGTCAAACCCAAAGCCAACAAGATGATGCCACGTGTTAAATGATGTGGCAATCCAAGTCAAAAAGCAAGAACTAACCACAAGTTGCCAAATGGCTAAAATGACATGGGCCAATAAGAATCAAGCAAGAGAGTTCATATGTAGCTGGACTGTCCACCCTTACAACTATAAATAGAGGGGTAACATAACTCTCAAGGGACATTCAGAGTTGGAGAAGAACACTCCGTAATTGGTGAAGGCATCCACAAACAGAGAGATCAATCATCAAGTGCTTAGTTCTTCAACAAAGGAGTGATCACGGAGTTCTTCCCGGAGATCAACCCATAACAACAAAGTGCTGCTCGACGTTCTTGGCGATTAAATACATCACAAGGAGGTCTGCATCATCCTACATTCGAGAAAGACGCTTCTCAAGCCCTCGAATCACGGAGAATTTTAGAGAGGAGAATCAAGGGATACATAGAATTGTACTTACAAATATTTATCAATAAAATCACTTTTTCTTTATATTACTTTTGTTGCAGTTTATTTTTCATATTACGAAAAATTTGTTGCGAACAAATTTTGGCACGCCTAGTGGGACCAATTCTGCCCTTCATCTCTCCTTCTTGCAAGTTGAAAACTACAAACTTATGATCTACTGCTACAATGGCCTTCTGCAAGTGTGATGTTTCATGCAAAGATGCTACTATTGTCGCATCTGCTAAGCTCAGTCATGTTGGCCCAATGACTCGAAGCAAGTTCAAGGCTAGTGGCTTGGATGGATCCGAATACTTCGCATCCTTGGATATGGCAAAGAAAAGTAGATCTCATATGACGTTCGCAACCGCAATCTCTGGGTCAACACCCCATTCTCGATGTTTGACGAACTTTCTCAAACAACCTCGAACCTTGGCGGATTTGGTGGATTCTTCAGTTTCAACGAAAGTCAATGCCTTGATGACCTATGCAACTAACGTGGACGAAAAGTTTGCCATGATGGAACAGACTATAGAGGTCTTGAAGAAATCTGTTGAAGACAAAGACCTTCAAATCGCTCAACTCATGAACAAATTGGAGGCCTATGCACCTGGAGAGTCGAGCCATGTCCCTCCTCGTTCACCTGTCTTCACCTCCCAGAAAACAGCTGTTGAGGAATCATTTGCAAAGTTAAACATTCAAAAGGAAAAGCAATCTACTTCAGTTGCGGCGTTATCTGTCCAACAATTGTAAGACATGATAACAAACACCATCAGAGCTCAATATGGCAGACCATCGCAAAGTTCGTTGTACTACTCTAAGCCTTCTACTAAGAGGATTGATTGTTTAACCATGCCAACCAATTATCAACCATCAAAGTTGCATCAATTAGATGGCAAAGGGAACTCAAGGCAACATATTGCCCACTTTGTCGAGACTTGTAGCAATGTTGGAACGCAAGGTGACCTTGTGGTAAAATAATTTGTTCGTTCTTTAAAAGGGAACGCATTTGACTGGTATATTGACTTGGAGCCCGAGTCCACTGATAGTATGGAGCAACTTGAGAAGGAATTCCTCAATCGTTTTTACAGTACCCGAAGAACTGTAAGCATGATAGAGTTGACAGGCACCAAGCAAAGGAAGGACGAGCCCGTGGTGGATTACATTAATCGTTGGAGGGCGTTAAGTTTGGACTGCAAAGATTGCCTTTCAGAAATATCTGTTGTGGAGATGTGCATTCAAGGAATGCACTGGGGCCTTTTGTATATTCTACAAGGGATCAAACCGCGAACTTTTGAAGAACTTGCAACACGAGCGCACGACATGGAGTTAAGCATCGCAAGTCATGGAAAGGCATCTCCATTTGCTGATCAAAAGGAGTTCAAGAAAAATGTTGCATCAAAGAACCAAACCAAAGAATCAATGGCGGTGAAAGCAACTTCTGTGAAGATCACTACTAAGCAAAAAGTTAAGGAGGATAAGACCCCGAGTCAATATCCCAAAGAGGAGAAATGTCGTCCCACCTTGAAGGAATTAGAGGCGAAGGTTTATCCATTTCCAGATTCAGACGTACCCACAATCCTTGATGAACTGCTGGACAAGAAAGTCATCAATCTCCCTGAATCAAAAAGGCCAAGGAGAAAAAAATGGCTCTTGTAAGTGAAGGAAAAATCATCATAGACATGGATTTTCAGCAGAAGCAAATCATGCAAGTATCGCGCTCAAGGAAAAGAAGTGTTCAAAGTTGCCTAACATGTCAAGCACTGCCTTCTTACAATTTGGAAGTTTCGAGCCCGTTGAAGTTGATCTTCCAAGGAAATCTCTTGAAGGTTCACTAGAGCTAGACAATCACTCCAAAGACAATGACGATGAGGGTTGGATTCTAGTCACTCACAAAAAGCGAAAACATCAGGCAGTTATGAGGCTACGAATTCCTAATTCAAGAGCGATGATGAGCAATGCAGATATGCTATAATCACCAAGAAATATCAAATCTTCTACTAGCAAGAAGATTAACAGTGCCTTATCGCCGAAGTTTCGAAAGCCCATCACATTGCATGAATTCTTTCCGGGAAAATTCCTTCATGGAGGTCACGTTAGTGCAACTCATGTAGTTTCTAGTACTGACGAAACAAAGGAAAGCAACGGTGAGTTTGCTCCAATGAAAACACATGAACATCATGATAAAGGAAAATTTGTCACATGTTGTGCAACAATTTCATTCATAGATGATGAATTGTTGATGGGGTTGTAGACATGTGATTTTTGACTCTCCCCGAAATTTCACCCATTTTAGCAAGTAAATATTTAGTTTAGGCCTAATATCGCTATTTCAGCTAATTTTGACTCTTTACTTTATTTTTTCACAAAAAAATAAAAATTAAAAAAATATTTTAGTTCACGTATCTTTCGTAAATTTAAATAAAAAATATACAAAAATAGTACCTTATCTTCATTTTTATATAATCTTGAAAACACAAAAAAAAAATAGTTTTATGTTTTATAGTTTAGTTCAATTAATTAAAATTAGTTTTATATTTTTATATTATAATTGTACATAATTTTAGAAGGAGTAATTAGTTTTAGGTTGGTTTATCCCGTATTTATAAATCTTGTAGTCCATATTTTTTAGTCCTTGACCCAATTCCTTAGCCCATAATCGCTAGGCCCATACCCCTAACCTAATTCCTACCCCTATATATAGTATCTAATACCTAAAATAAACCTACACACCCTAGACACCAAAAAACATTAGATCCGCCGTTCCATCTTCTAGACTACAAAAACCTAAAGCTTCAGCACCAAGAAAAGAAACGAAACGAAGAACACAAAAAGAAAAGGACGTCAGTCCTTTGAATTCAAAAAGAAAAGGAAAAAAAAGCACACAAAAATACACAAAAATAACGCACCCAGGGACACTGAAAAGGATTTGAGCGCTGTTACCCCAAGGATCACGCCTTCTTCTTCTTCATGAAGAATGCCTAAGACCTGAAAAAAAACACAAAAATGGGGAACTGATCCGCCGTTTGGACCCGTCGAGAACACCCCTCCCCCCCCTCTCCGTTCTGCTTCTTCTTCTTCAACCAAACAACACTGATCTCCGCCCGAACTCACCTCTGAATTTCTGTCCAACCACCTTCAAAATACTATTGTTTCAGTCCAAAATCTAGCTCAAAAATAGCTGAAAATAACTTCAAAATCAGGTGGAGTTCATCTCCGTCGTTTTGGTTTAGTTCAAGTTTTCCGGTGAGCTTCGAGTCGTCGAAAGTTGCTGTCCGATTCTCCGTTCAGTTGCACGTCGAGGTACTGTTGTTGTCGCCGGTGAGTTTCCGTTTAATGGTTCCGGCTCCGGTCAGAAATTCACTCTTGTTTGAATTTTGAAAGAAGCAGTCAAGTAATAGCAAAGGTCCGACTCTTACTTTACTTCTTGAATGTTTATTGTGTGATTTTGCCTAATATCATGCTTAGTATGGGATATATTGCTTAATGCTCTGTTTAATAACGTCTTGGTACTGGTTTGATCCCTGTTGTTCTTGTTGTGAATTGCTCTGTTTTAATGACGTTTGGGTACCAAAAGCAACTGTTGTTCTTGTTGTTTAAGTTCAATATGTATTTGGATGAGTTTATTGGCTTAGATGAATTTGTAAATTTCTGTTGCAATTCTTATTAAAGGATACTGTTTAAAGCTTCTTAATTAACTTTTAGTAATAAAGTTTGTACATGTGCAACAAACAGAATTTGGTTATGGAAACATAATATTGAGAGGGTAGATCTTTTAATTGGAATTGGCTAAACCAACTTTAGTTCATAATAAATGATTACCGAACATGTTCCAAAATCGTTAGCATGCCTTTATGCACATTCTCGTAACGAATATATCGTGATTGTGTACACGTTCGCGTGACATAATTATGATTTTAAAAACCCATCCGGAGTATGCGCTAGCGCAACTTCAACCAAATTTTCTTAATAAATAAACAAAGCGTTATTAATCGTGGACACGTTCGCGTGACATGGTTTTTGACGCGCCAAAGGAAAAGAGTGTACGTACGCGTAACTCAATTCTTTAATTACGAATAATCAAGTGATTTAAAAGCGGTAAAAAGACAATTGCACATAGGTCCTAAAAATGAGTAGTTAAATAAGTTAAGCCAAGTATAAATTGCTAAACGACCGTGCTAGAACCACGGAACCCGGGAATGCACCTTCTCCAGGGTTAACAGAATTCCTTACTTAGAATTTCTGGTTCGCAGACTTCAAAAGGAAAGTTGAAATTTCCTCGATTTGGGATTTAAAATAAAGCGGTGACTTGGGACACCATAATTATTCCAAGTGGCGACTCTGAAAAATTAAATAAATAATCCAATTTCGAATAATGTCACTTAAATTGGAAAAATTCCCTTATATCCCTCACGGGAGTGAAAAAAAGGAGGTGTGACAGCTCTGGTGACTCTGCTGGGGATAAGAACCCAGAACTTTCGGTTCAGGGTTCAAGAATTCGAGCTTGTTAATGTGATTTTTTATTTGCCTTTATTGTTGATATTACTGTATTTTATGGACTTAATGTGCTAATTATCATTTACTGCTTTGATATTACTTGAACTGTATTTAAATGTCTTCTTACGCCACCCATCTGAGTCTTCTGAAAATGGTGCACACGTTCGCGTGGCCTGCTTTTTCTGTAGAAATTATACCAAATAAGACGGGGCTGGGCAACCAACAAGGCCGGGCAGACTTTCGTGCTCCCGGTACGTTGCCCCCTCCTCGACCCCAGTTGTCCGCTCGGGTGACCCAAGTCTAGACCACAAACCCCAGGTTTTAAACCTAGAATAACGCAACCCCATGCCGAATCCCTAGTAAGAACGATTATTTGCATCACGTGCATTTGACCTTGGGGACCCAACACAGGGGTTGGGTCCGTCTAGGACAGGTGTACCCCAAAATAAAGACCATCCTGATGCATCCTACGTGCTATGTGAATATTTATTTCGGCTTGCATGTTGATCGGTTAATAAAGAGAAAAACCAAGAGTGAGGTAGGATAGAAAATTTACTCGGTTTCTAAAAATCCCGGTATTTGAAGATGTCCCGAAACTCTGCCGAATTTTTGAAAAACAAAAAAAAAGAAAATTGTATTTCAAAAGAGTGAGTTAAATATCATATATTTTGCGTCGATCTTGGCGAACTACGCGGGTCTGATTCTCACCGGATGTGACATACGTAGGCAAACCTCATCGGTTCCGGCCCACCATTTTCAAAAAGTCCAAAAATATTTTCATTTACTTCCTTCTTTAGAAAGTCTTTCTTTTAGACCCAAAATTTCTAAAAATACAAAAATATTTTCTATTAATTTCTTCTTAAAATCCAAAAATATTTTCGTTCTTCTATCAACAATTCAAAAGAAAATTCAAGATTCAAAAATATTTCTCTTTTCTTTAGAGTATTTCTTTCATAAATTCAAAAATAAAAGTCCAAAATCCAAAAATATTTTCTTTCTTCTTTAGAAGTTTTTCTTTTGAAATTCCAAAAAATAGTAATCAAAAAATATTTTCTTTCTTCTTTATATAAGTCTTTCTTTTGGAAAAAAAAGAAAAAAAGAAAAAAAATTCAAAATCCAAAAAAAAAAGAAGAGTTAGTTTATTTTCTTTATTCACGATCTTCCCGAACTACGCAAGATCTGATTTATGTTCCCACATGATATGTAGGCAACCCACATCAGGTTCGATCAACCATTGAAAAGAAAAATGAAAAAAAACAAAAGTGAAAAAATGATGATAATAATAAGGACTGACTGAGTCCACTCTAACATGTTTTGTTTTGAATTGTGAAGTAAGTTGAGGTGGTCGGTTTGTGGTAAGCAGACAACACAAGATCCAAGGAAAAAATGTCAATGACAACCGACATCGAAGCTGTTACAAATGCTCAAGAGGCTCCGGGTCAGAGGGTTCAACAAGAGTCTACTGTGTTTGAGAAAAATAGAATACTGAGGCAGCAAATGACCGAAATGTTTCAAGCATGGGCCAGTGGTCAAGGACAGCCTCGTCATGAGTCACAATTTGCTACACAGCAAGAGCAGTACCACTCTCCTGAGTACCACTCGTACTCGTTTGATCTTCCTGCAAACATTGAGAAGCCTGCCCGAAAGATGACACAGGAAGAAATGACCCAAAGAGTAAAAAGCTTAGAACGATGGTTGAAAAAACATGCAAGGGTTGGCAGGTCAGGAGAGTATTGCCTTCAAGGATCTATATATGTTCCTCGATGTCCATTTGCCGCCTGGTTTCAAGAATCCCAGATTTAAAAGTGTGATGGACATGGAGTATGAGAATCCTCTTGGGAACTTGCCGACTGAAATTGGAGAAGGCCATGGTGATTCTGATGAGCAAATTTGTGGCTAAATGTCAGGCTTATCAATTGAAAAGTCATTCCCTCCTCACTTAGGAAGGAATCTTGGTAGCTTGTTTTGATGTTTTTTCTGTTATCTGGTTTATTTCAGGGTTGTGATCCAGATTTTATTTGCTTTATTGAGTAAAACCCTTCTATCTTTCTATTCTATTTGTATGAGTCATGTCTGTCTGTTTTGTTGCTATTTTCATTATCTGGATTATTTTAGGTTTGTAACTCGGATCTTAAGTTGTTTGTCTTGTTGTCAAACCCTTTCATCCTTTACTCAATAAAATACAGTTTGTCCTTTTGTGTCATTCTATTCTTAGTTCTTTTCGGGCAAGTTCTAATAACATGACATGCATGCGGAAATTTTGGCCAGATCTTAGAACTGATTTAATCTGGAATTAGATAACTGAAAAAAAAAGCACTTTTGAGGATGAATAAAGAGTTGAAATACTTGGGAATAAAAGCAGAAACATATATAGTCAAGGATGGGAGGGGGAAACATGCTGCGGGAAAATACCAAATAGCCACAAGAAAACATCAGTTAAATATATGGAACACCACAATTCAATTTTCAACAAGAATTAGAAATCAAATAAGTGCACGGCACCGCCCTTCGTGCTTTTACTCTCGTCTTCACCATAATATCAATATAAACTGCACGACATCATCCTTCGTGCTTTTACTCTCATCCTCACCATAAAATCAATATAATCGGCACGGAATGGTACATCGTGCGGCATGGCATCACCCTTCGTGCTTTACACTCTTCCTCACAAATAAAGATAATAATGCACAGCATCATTCTCCGTGCTTTAACACTCCCTCACCAAAATAATGCACGGCATCACCCTTCGTGCTTTACACTCTTTCTCACCCAAACAGCAAACACAAACAAATAAGGGCAAGGAATAAATGAATCATAATAAAAATCTCGGCAAGGGAACAATATCAAAACCACAACATCCCGGCAAGGGATCAACATTTGAAACCACAACGTCCCAGCAAGGGATAAATACCATAATTCTCTTCTTATTTTCACATTTTCCTCACAACTTGGTTCACAAATTGAGACAATGCTCTACAAGGTTTAATTGCCAATTACACTTCCACAATTCGCTCTACAACTTGAGCCAACGCTCTTCAATATACAAATACCAATGTTCTTTCCACAAGCTTGCTCAACAATAGCAATCAACACATTAAACATGAACCGTACAAACAAAGTCACATTAATCACAACATAAGACTCACGGGCATGCTTGACACCAACGTATAGATACTCGTCACCATGCATATACGTCGTACTCAACACATAACACATAGCATATAAGACCAAACTCCTATTCCCTCAAGCTAAGGTTAGACCAAACACTTACCTCAATGCCACGAACACAATTCACGCCTCAACTATAGCTTTACCCCTTGATTTCACCACCAATTCGCTCGTATCTAGTCACAAGTTACTTAATTACATCAATAAACGCTAAATCAACAAATTCTAATGCATGAAAATAAGTTTTCTAAAGTTTTACCCAAAAGTCAAAAATCAACCCCGGGCCCACATGGTCAAAACCCGACTACCCATTCACCTATGAACTCAAATATATAATTTGTTTTGAGAAAGTGTGAACAATGGTTAAAAATTCGTCTAAGTATGGATTTTACAGGTCTCTGATATTGCAACTGCAACCAGGGTTGGCAATTGTGAACCAAGACCCTGCTAAGATCGCATTTGCGAGCAAAAATGTCGTATTTGCGACCAGGCTCAACTTCTGGTCACCTTGGCATTTGTGATAGACCTCGCATTTGCGAGTTGGGAATTGCGAACAACATGTCACATTTGCGATGACTGGCTACAAACTGGGGCTATCGCATTTGCGATAATTCTCTCGCATTTGCGAGGTAGGCTGGCCTAGGCTAGTTTCGCATTTGCGACAAAGCCATCGCATTTGCGATCTCGCATTTGCGAGCCAGGCTTCGCAAATGCGAAGCCTGCAGGCCTGCAATAGAACAGTTGAAACCTGCAATTTTCCCAAGTCCGATTCTACTCCGTGGCCTATCCAAAACTAACCCGAGCCCTAGGGGCTCCAAACCACTACACCAACCCAAAAAAATCATACGAACTCGCTCGTGCATTCAAATCACCATAATAACATCAACAACTATGAATTTAGTACCAAAATCATGAAATCACTCAAGAACATCAAATTCCCAATTTTTTTTCAAATGAGGTCCGATTCATGTCAATTCAAATCCGTTTCTTACCAAATTTCACAGACTCAACTTAAATCACATATAAGACCTGTACCGGGCTCTGGAACCAAGATACGGGCCCGATACCATCAACTTTCAAACACATTTCATTTTTAAAAACTCATGTATTTTTCAGAAAATAATTTTCTTCAAAAATTCATTTCTCGGGCTAGGGACCTTGGAATTCGATTCCGGGCACACGACCAAGTCCCATATTTTCTTACGGACCTCCCGAGATCGTCGGAACACGGATCTGGGTCCGTTTTCTCAAAATGTTGACCGAAGTCAACTTAAATTCATTTTAAAGGCAAAATTTATTATTTTTCACTGATTTTCATATAATGGCTTTTCGGCTAAGCACCCGGAATGCGCACGCAAATCGAGGTGAGGTAAAAAAGGAGGTTTTTAGGCCTCATAACACTGAATTTGTTTCTAAAATAAGTGATGACTTTTTGGGTCATCACAGTCACAAAGGTGAACGTGTATCTTCCAAACATCTAAAAGAAGTTTCCACTACCTCAAAGACCTCTGTCTTTTGTCGCCTAGGGACCACAAGGAAGTTGCCATCTAGAAAGATACTGTCAAAACATAAGGAGCAAGTCCATGAGGAGCGGGATCATTTTGAAGTTGTTGCTGACAAAGAAATCTGTAGTTCTTTCCCATCACGTATGAAGAGGAAGTCTATTTCGTCAATATCCACAGATGGTCCGCTGAAGGTGCAAAGGAGAACCATTGATTACACTCGCCAGCCTCATAAAGAAGCAGAGAAAGAGAAAGAAGCCGTGCAGACTATCCAAGGAAGTCAAACAGAAAAGTCAGACTTTGTGGAAACATCCTATCACATAACTGTGGAAGATAACCCATGCCTTGACGTAGATGATGAGTACACGAGGCTCCCCCTCAACTAGAAGATGGTGGACAATCGACCGTGAATGAGCTCAAGGAACTCAATTTAGGCACTCCGGAAGATCCACGCCCCACCTTCATTAGTGCACTTCTTACGCCTCAGGAGGAGGAGGAATACTCCAAGTTATTGACTGAGTACAAACATGTCTTCGCTTGGTCGTATAAAGAAATACCTGGTCTTAGTCCTAAGGTAGCCGTTCATCATTAGGGGATCAAAAGTGGAGCACGCCCTGTGAAGCAGTCACAACGCATGTTTCGACCCGAGCTTGTATCACAAATTGAAGTCGAAGTCAACAAGCTCATCGAGTAAGGATTTATTCGAGAGGTGAAGTACCCATCATGGATATCGAATATTGTACCTGTCAAGAAGAAGCAGTCAAATACGTGTTTGTGTTGACTTTCAAGACCTAAACAAGGCATGCCCAAAAGATGACTTCCCGCTACCAATTATTGAACTCATGGTTGATGCTACAACAGGGCATGAAGTTATGTCATTCATGGATGGGTCCTCCGGATACAATCAAATCAGGATGTCTCCAAAGGATGAAGAGTGTACTGCTTTCCGAACTCCAAAAGGGATATATTGCTACAAAGTGATGCCCTTCGGTCTGAAGAATGCCGGTGCCACCTACCAAGGCGCGATGCAAAACATCTTTGATGACATGCTTCATAAGAGGGTTGAATGCTACGTCGATGACTTGGTGGTGAAGACGAAGAATTGACGTTATCACCTTGAAGACCTTCGAATTGCTTTTGAAAGGTTAAGAAAATTTGACTTGAAGATGAACCCACTCAAGTGTGCATTTGGATTTACCTCAGGAAAGTTTCTTGCCTTCATTGTGCGTCATCGTGGAATTGAAGTTAATCCTGCAAAGATTGACGCCATTCAGAAAATGCCCAGGCCAAAGAACTTGAGAGATCTTCGAAGTCTCCAAGGAAACTTAGCATTCATCCGGAGGTTCATCTCTAATCTAGCCGGACGGTGTCAACCTTTCAATCATCTATTGAGAAAGCATATCCCTTTTCATTGGGATCAGTCATATCAAAATGCTTTTGAAAGCATCAAAACATACTTGCTGAATCCACCTGTGTTAGGGGCGCCAATGCTTGGGACGCCATTGATACTCTACATCGCGGCACAGGAACGTTCACTTGGAGCACTGCTTGCTCAAGAGAATGTGGAAGGAAAGGAACAAGCCTTGTACTACCTTAGCCGAACTCTGATAGGAGCTGAGATGAACTATACGCCTGTTGAGAAAATATGCTTAGCGTTACTTTATGCGATAAAGAAGCTAAGGCATTATTTTGAAGCATACACCATCAAACTCATCTCTCGAGCAGATCCCGTGAAATTCGTGATGACTCGACCTGTTCTTTCTGAACGCCTAGCAAGATGGTCCATATTGTTTAACGAATATGAGATCACATACACACCTCAAAAAGCTGTGAAAGGACAAGCACTGGCCAATTTTCTGGCTGATCACCCTCTTCCGGCAGAATGGGAGCTTTCGGATGAGTTTCCAGATGAAGACGTTTTGTTCATCGAAGATTTCCACCATGGAAAATGTTCTTTGATGGATCTGCACGTCGTAACGGTGCGGGGGCAGGTGTGGTGTTGATCTCTCCAGAAAGACAAGTCTTGCCATTCTCCTTTGTTTTAGGTGAAACATGCTCCGACAATGCTGCAGAGTATCAAGCTTTGATCGTCGGTCACGAAATGGCATTAGAAATGAAGATTCTACAGTTGGAGATCTACGGCGACTCTAAGCTGATCATCAACCAACTTTTGGGGAGTTACGAGGTAAAGAAGGAAGATCTATTGTCATACCATGAATACGCTTCTGGTTTACTGGAAAAATTTGACCGAGTGTTCTTGAACCACGTCCCAAGAGAAGAATATCGCAAGGCTGATGCTTTGGCTAACTTGGCCACGACGATGGCACTTGGAGAGAATGAGTCAACAAAGGTATATGTGTGTCATCGATGGGTTATTCCTAGACTTCTAGATCTTCAAATCAACGAAAGCCATCATACGTCTGTCTGAATGATTGAAGAAGAAGATTGGAGGCAACCACTAATAGAGTACCTTGAACATGGAAAGTTACCTGAAGATCCGCGACAAAGAACAGACATCAAATGAAGAGCACTACGATTCATCTTCTATAAGGGGACATTGTTTCGCCGCTCTTTTGAAGGACTATTCTTGCGATGTCTTGACAAAGAAGAAGCCTGCCAAGCGATGGAGGAAGCACATTCTGGCTCATGTGGAGCACACCAATCTGGTCCCAAGCTCCATTTTCGCATCAAGAGGATGGGCTACTACTGGGCGACAATGGTGAAGGATTGCATGGATCATGCCAAAAGATGTCAAGCGTGTCAATTTCATGACAACTACATCCACCAACCTCCAGAGCCCCTTCACCCAACTGTAGCTTCATGGCCTTTTGATGCATGGGGACTTGATGTTGTTGGACCACTTCCAAAGTCATGAAAGGGACATATTTACATATTGGCCGCTACAAACTACTTCTCTAGATGGGCTGAAGCTGCTCCACTCAAGGAGGTGAAAAAGGAGACTGTTGTCGATTTTATCAAGTCATATATAATTTTTAGGTACGGCATACCAAGATACATAATCACTGATAATGGAACGCCGTTTGACAACAAGCTCATGAAGAGTATGTGCGAGAAGTTCGGCTTCAAGCAACATAAGTCTTCAATGTATAATGCACCCGCCAACGGTCTTGCTGAAGCTTTTAACAAGACGCTTGGTAACCTTTTGAAGAAAGTTGTTGCAAAGAACAAGAGAGACTGGCATGAGAGAATTGGTGAAGCTTTGTGGGCATACCGGACAACCTTCAGAACTACTACACAAGCAACTCCTTACTCTTTGGTATATGGCACAGAAGCAGTCCTGCCGTTGGAGCAACAAATTCCATCATTGCGGATAGCAATCCAAGAAGGACTCACGTCCGAAGAGAATGCTCAACTTCGCCTAGCAGAGTTAGCGGCAATGGATGAGAAAAGATTGGAAGCGCAACAAAAATTGGAATGCTATCAAGCTCGACTAGCTAGAGCCTTCAACAAGAAAGTGCGGCCACGATCATTCCAAGTGGGAGACTTAGTCCTAGCTGTTCGACGACCCATAATCCTCAACAAACGCATAGGCGACAAGTTTACCTCAAAATGGGATGGGCCATACGTTGTGAACGAAACCTATTCATGTGGCGCATACAAAATTGTCAATAAGGATGGTCTCAGAGTTGGTCCGATCAACGAAAAATTTCTGAAGCAGTACTTCCCATAAAAGTCACTTACGCTCCTCGACTTACGAGCCTAAACTGCAAGTCATGACGCTCCTTGATGCATGAGCTTAAACTGCACGTTGCTACACTCCTGGCCCGCATGAGTCTAAACTGTGTACGGCCAAAAAAAAAAGTCTGCTAGGTTGAAAACCTCGAAAGAGGCGGCCTAGGCAAAAGTCAAGACCAAAAAATAAAGTCATCCCTCTGAACTACGTTATGACTTGATCCTCTTCACCGAGGTACGTAGGCAGCTTAGAGTTTCATTCTAAGTTCAGTCGCATGAGTTTTAAAAAAATAAAAGTTTGGCGTCATCGAATCATTACATTAATTCTTCCAAGTGTAGAGGCACACATCTATGAGGAAAAGAAGATGATTTGCGTTGAAATATAAAAGATGTTTTATTGCTTCAATAGTACAAAAGTTGATACATTCAAAAATGTAGAGACAAAAGGAACCAGACATTTTTCTATACAAAAGCCTAAATCATGAAGATGATCATACACTAGGCTTTGCTGCTGACGCATCTCAATTGCTTTTTCTGTATGACGTCTCCACATTTGATGCCATTCCCGATGTATGTCTCTCGCATGCAGTAGTTGTGATGATCTCTCGATCACATCTTGTTAGGCCTCGAGCATGATAGTTTTCTTCTCTTGTGCAAGTGTCGGTTGAAGGTCCCATATATGAGAAGTCGTCTCTCTGGAAAAAATCTTCAATCACCATGGGAACTGCCATTTATGAACTTCAAGACAATCAACAAATCCAGTGCAACAGTTGGTGAAGGGGTGGCTCCGCATCTTGTATGACACCTCGGCTGATATCTAGACCCTTTGAGCTTCTTTGCGAGTCTACAAAAGAAATAAATGAAGAGATAAGATTTGTGACGCATGATATCCAAAGTTACTATATGCAAGACTGTAGAGTCAGTTTCAAGAAAACAACAACATTCATAGGACGACTCGGAGAGCATAGAGGTGGGAAGCGAGCTCAACGGACGACGGGGTCAACTTTGGAAAACTACTGTGGTCCATACGGAAGACTTTATGCCCCAAACATTTTATATGTTGTAGATTTGGATGTCTAATCTCCAACAACACAATCCGTTTGCGATTCAGAGGCTCCTAGATCAAGATACGATTTTGGTTGTCGGAACCGCACGAATCTAAAAGTTTACTGCAGCTAGGTCGCATTTTGAGAATTTTCTGTTTCCAGCCCAAAAAGAGTTCTGCCGTGAAATTCATATGAGATGCAGCTCTACGAGTTTACTTTCTAAAGGCGTAAACGGATCGCAATTTGGAGATTTGTAGCTTGAGATATGAATTTTTCCACTGGAGCGCGCAAAGCTGAAAAGCAGCAAGGCAGACGTCTAAATCAATTTCAAGAAAATGCTGCGCCTAATCTAGAAGGAATACTTCTGTGATATTTTGAGGATTTTCTAATCTCTGGGTCTTCTTTCCAGTGTCAGAGAGGGCTCATGATTTCGACGTTCCTAGCCCAAGATATGAGTTTCTTCATCTAGAGTGCGCTAATCTGAAAATCAAGTGCGGCAGATGTCTGTAGCAGCTTCAAAATATCATGGCGGACATTCTGAAAGGATTTTTTCTGTGGTATTTACAGATATTGTAAGTGGCGGAGTTTCTATCCAATGGAACAGACGGCTTGCGATTCCGACACCTGTAGCTCGAGATGTGAATTTTTTCCACAAGAGCGCGCAAAGCTGAAGGAGCCCGCATGTCGAAACTCTTCGCCTAAATTCTGGAATATATCTGGGAAGATATAGTGTCAATCTGAATGTGATCTTTATATAATTTGTAGCTCTTGAAGTCTACTTTCCGACGCCACAAACCGCTCGTGATTTCAATGTTGCTACACAAAGATATGAATCTTTTGGTGGAGGCGCGCAAAGCCGTAAATTGAGCACTGCAGAATTTGAAACGAAATTTCAAAATAATACCTTAGAAGCTACAGAAGGAATTTCGCCCCAAATTTTTGATATGTTGAATTACTTGAAGTGTAGTGTCAATAGGATCAGACGGCTTGTGTTTCCGGTGTTCCTACGACAACATATGGTGGTTTTCTCCATAGATGCCGAAAGATGATTATCCCGGACAGATTCTGCAGCAGAAGGGAAAAGATTTTGGAGGCCTCGGTGCCAATGGAACGAAACTTTTGGTTCTGTCTAGTGGATGGTGTCAATGACACGAGGCTACAACTCGTCATGATAGATAAACGTACTCGCGACTCGAAGTTCGGATCAGCGTGACAGTTAATGGCGCCAACGGCGCGAAGCCTGAAACTATCGCCAAGTTTAATATCAAAACAACCATCCAAATTGCTGAAAGTTTGCAGATTCAAACTTCCTTCCTGGGTGATGTCAATTCCTGCAAGAAAAAAAAGGAAAAGGAGATTTTGGAGCCCTCGGTGCCAACAACACGAAGTTTTTAGATACGGCGCCAATAGCACGACGATTCAGCACCATGGCGCTTCAGTTTGACATAAAAAAAAGGACATCGGAAGCAGCATAACAGTCTAGTTCAGCATGGCAGGTATCGGTGCCCATGACACGAAGCTTTAACTTGCAGCAAAAAAAGAAAAAAAATTGGTCTTGAACAGCGATCTCCATTGCTCCAAGTTTGCAAATTTGGCTTCTCATGCTGGTGGAGTCCTTCAATATGGATTAATTCTTAATAAAGAAGCAATACAGGAAGCACAACTACGTCCCCAAATTATTGCATGGTGCGCGCTTGGTTGCTTCTAGTTCTCTTTTCTACCAATTTAAATTGAATGATCTGCTGCATAAAAACAAAAAAGGAGAGAGAGCAAGTCATGATTCAAGAAAAAAATGAAGGAGACAAAAAAAAAGGAATGAAAAAAAAGCGCGAGTGCAAGCAGTTCGTGGAAGCAAGTGGGGATGGAAGAAGCTCTAGTATCCGTTTTGATGCTTCGATCCAGTTAGACAGAAGAGCTTGATATTCAATTGTGATGGAAAACTAGTTGGCTTGGTCCTCTTTTTATAGAGATCTAACAAAGTATGAGCTATAAGTAAATAAAACAAGGAGTTAGAATCCTAGAAGGAAAAAGATGTTGCCTTGTCCTACAAGGTCAAAAAATATTTTTCCTTGTTTGCTTTTGGTAAAAAGGAAAAGAGGGCTAACGTGAGACAAACATGGAATGTTTTGTTCAAACCAAATTACATTAGCATGTATGGAATTTCACGCATTTATTTTCCTTGTTTGCTCTTGGTGAAAAAGGAAATATGCCTAGCGTGAGACAAACATGGATAGTTGTCTATAATTTGCAAGAATTTTTCAATCACCATAGTTTGTAATTGTTACTTTCAAACCAAATTACACTGCGCGCGTGTTCGACAACCGAAGTATTGGAAAGTTAAGTTTTGCTTGGAGCTTGTATTTAGCACTTCACATAAATGTGCAACTGGATAAAAGTTCGGATTTGACCGATAGAAGTCACCACAAGTGCTAAAACAAAAATATCAACATTCGTCGGTACTTCAAGTCTCGTCATTCGTTTCAGCAAGCCTACACTTCGACAAATCTTGAAGTAGGAGGCATCTGTAGACATATAAAATTTATTTGGTCTAATCCATGCAAAATTTGGATTAAATTCAATTGGGTTAAATAATTAATTTGGGCTTCACAAGTTAAATTAGTCCATTTTATTATTTTCGAGCCCAAGGTTCTTTTCATCTTAAGGCCCAGACTCATGCCATGTGTCAAGTGACATGGCATGTCCAGTCAAACCCAAAGGCAACAAGATGATGCCACGTGTTAAATGATGTGGCAATCCAAGTCAAAAAGCAAGAACCAACCACAGGTTGCCAAATGGCTAAAATGACATGGGCCAATCAGAATCAAGCAAGAGAGTTCATATGTAGCTAGACTGTCTACCCTTTACAACTATAAATAGAGGGGTTACATAACTGTCAAGGGACATTCAGAGTTGGAGAAGAACACTCCGCAATTGCTGAAGGCATCCACAAACAGAGAGATGAATCATCAAGTGCTTAGTTCTTCAATAAAGGAGTGATCAACGGAGTTATTCCCGGAGATCAACCCGTAACAACAAAGTGTTGCTCGACGTTCTTGGCGATTAAATGCATCGCAAGGAGGTCTGCATCATCCTACATTCGAGAAAGACGCTTCTCAAGCCCTCGAATCACGGAGAATTTTAGAGAGGAGAATCAAGGGATACATAGAATTGTACTCACAAATATTTATCAATAAAATTACTTTTTCTTTATATTATTTTTGTTGCAGTTTATTTTTCGTATTATGAAAATTTGTTGCAAACATACAGTAAGTAAGATAATCCTATGACTTTAATGTTATAGTGAAGTTAACCTTTTTTTTGGCTACGACACTATTGATGATGCAATTGAAACAGGATCTTACTCTTCCAACTTATTTGGTGAGACTAGTACCATTGTTTGACGAGTCAAGCTTATTGAAGGACTCCACATTCACAAATGAGAAATATGGTTCGGTTCGTGGTGTTTACGTTGTATGCGACAAGGATAACGTGCTTAAGGAAGAACAACTACAAAGGTGCATGGTTGATCAAGAATAATCCACCGGATGATGTTGAGTTTATTCATGATGCAGATCACATAGTGATGTTATCCAAAGCTCGGGAGTTATGTTCTTGTCTGCTTATGATTTCACGAAAATATCATTGATTCTTTCACCTTGCTACTATTACACGGGAAACAAAACAAAGCATGTTTAGAAGTGCAATTAAGAACAACACGCATAGCTAGGTCGGATAGAAATTCAATTCCCAATAAATATTAGCTCCTTGTGGATATCGATCCCACCTTTCGGGTAAAAGCTGCATCGACCACTCTTTGCCATTTTATATTGGTATAGGGTTGGAACCGATCAACAACCCAGTAAAACAAATAAATTTCACCTATCCTTTTCATTTTAACCCCATTTCTTCATCAAATTAGGGCAGATTCCATTTTTCTTCCTCCTCAAAATTGATTCCTCCTTCCCTGCCATTAAGTTTTTCGAAATCTCGTTGCAAGACCTGTGCATTAATGATTCACCTAGATATCCTGTCCTAGGATTCTTTTTCTAGAAATTATCTGAATCTGTGTTTTAGACGTGCTGTTATTTGCCTATATGCATGTGGAGGTAAATATGAGCCTTTTAACTGTTATTCCCTATTTGCTTGTCCTACATGTTATTTGTTTGTCGCCTAGATTTTTACCTTTTAAATACTTTAGGTTGGTCTAGAACTATCCAGATTTAGAGGTCCTAATTTCATATAATATTTTTTTGATCTTTTGAAATTGTTTACCTAGAATAAAATATACGGCAACGCGCGTACTAAAAAACTAGTTAATAAAAATTGCCAACGAGTTATTAGTAGAAATATAACAGCAAAGCAACAAACAAATTAATGGAAATAGCAAAAATAAAAACATATCACAGAGCTTACATGGTATAATTGAAAAATCGGCCTCCTTACTTCAAGGTTTTCTGAATCAACCAATTAAGAACAGAAATATTATTATCTAGCCTCCTCAATTTCCTTCCAAAGAGAGTAAATTAATGAATTTCTCTCTCGTTCATGTAATAAAAAATAGTATTACATTAAAAAACGGAAAAATTTTACGTTCACTTTCGAGTTTCACTCTAAAATTATTAGAAAACTACACTGCCAGAGGAGGAAGATGTTTGATAAATAAGTGAATATATATATATAGCGCGGTTAAATACTACGTTATGTGTGTTGTCTTGTCGATCAGAACAGCTGCCCGACTGCGAAAAAGTTGTTTTGTATCAGAAAGAATCTTTAACACGCGAAGAATAGCGGTTAAATATTACGTTTTGTGTGAATCACTACTAGAATGCCGGAAAAAAGCGACCAAACTTTAGCGACCAAAGTTGGTTTGTCAAGAAAAGCGATCAACGTTGGTCTCTAAATTGGAGAAAATAATAAAATAATTATTTTAAATACATTAGCGACCAAAGTTGGTCGCTATTTGGTTAATAATTTCGTCAAACTGTTGACCGGACTGGTCAGACTTGCTTGGTCAAAGAAATACTGAGATTAGCGACCAAAGTTGGTCGCTATTGGGGGACCTACTTATTAAATTTTAATAATTATAATATTATTTAAATAAATTATAAAATATAAATAAATATAATTTAAAATGAGCGACCAAAGTTGGTCGCCAATTAAAGGGTAAGTAGATAGAGACCAACTTTGGTCGCTAATATGGGACCCTCTTATAAACTTTTAATATTTTATATTATTATTTTAAAAAAATTATAAAATATAAATAAATATAATTCAAAGTTAGCGACCAGAGTTGGTCGCTTATAAAATAGAGACCAACTTTGATCGCTAATATGGGACCCGTTTAACAATTATATTATTATTTTAAATATTATATAAAATATAAATAAATCTGATTTAGATTTAGCGACCAGCTTTGGTCGCTAATTTAAATTTAAGTATAATTAGAGACCAAAGTTGGTCTCTTTTCAGGTCAACAATGGTCAAAATTAAAAGCCAATTTTGTATTTACTATCTAAATAATATAAATGTAAGCCGTTAACACTTTTGTAACACAAGGGATGAATAGACTAAAATATACTCTAACATGCTATGCACTAAGTATAAGCGTATTAGGTAATATTATATTAATATAGCTTATATATATGTGTAATATATATACTTACGTTGTACTATGCACTAAGTATAAGCGTATTAGATAATATTATATCGAATATGGCTTATATATATGTAATATATATAGTTACGCTGTACTATGCACTAAGTATAAGCGTATTAGGTAATATTATATCGAATATGGCTTATATATATGTAATATATATAGTTACGCTGTACTATGCACTAAGTATAAGCGTATTAGGTAATATTATATCGAATATGGCTTATATATATGTAATATATATAGTTACGCTGTACTATGCACTAAGTATAAGCGTATTAGGTAATATTATATCGAAAATGGCCTATATATATGGCTTATATATATGTAATATATATATATATATATATATAATATTAAATTGAATTAAAAGTAATTTAATTTTTTTTAGATATAGCGACCAATGTTAGTCGCTATTCGGGTCAAACGGTCAGAACTTAGCAACCAATGTTGGTCGCTATTTTGGTCAAAATAGTCAATACATTTTGGCTACCAAAAATAGCGACCAAGGTTGGTCGCTTTCTGTAAATACAATAGCTAAAAAACGGGTTTCCCCTCATATTCTCTTATTTTTTTCTCTCTCTCTTCTCTCTCTCACACCCAAACCCCCCATCCCCTTCCGTCTCCCTCCATCGACGCCGCCGTCCCCCTCCACCCTCCACCCGCCGGAGGCAGCAGCAGCTCCACCGCCGGTGTCCTCCACTGTCCAGGTAGGTTTCTCTCTCCTTTCCTTATTTTTTTCGAAATACACAGATTTATTTTAATTCTTTGTAATTTGATTTGTAAAAATTAATTGTTCTTAGCTAAATTAAATCTAGGATAATTATTAGTAGCTAAAATAATTAGTTTTACCTACTAATTTGGGGAAAAATGGGTTGAAGAGAAGAAACCCTAAATTTTTAGGGTTTATGTTAAGTCTTGTTATGGTTGGGTCAAATTAAATTTTTAGGGTTTATGTTAAGTCTTGTTATGGTTGGACTTTTAGTTTATGAATTGAGATTTTGGTTTATGTATTGGAATTTTAGTTTATCACAAAATTGAAACACGAAGAATAATTTTAATATGATGATGCAGTAGTATTGCAGTATCAACAAACAAATTGATATTACCACAAAAAAATGAAGGTGCAGACTTAACTTGTAGAAGAACAATTGATATTTCTTTCAGAAAAGGAATGGCCAGTGAGAACAATTGATATTTCTTTTGTTCTTGATTAGATGGAATATGGTAGCCAATCTAAAATCCGTTTAATTAAATGATAGATAATTAATAAATTTATCTTTGGAAGTTAGGAGTTATTAATTTGAGACCTTTAGGATATGAATTGAAATTTTGGTTTATGTATTGGAATTTTAGATTATAAATTAAAATTTCAGGATATGACTTGAACTTTTGTGGATATGAGTTGAACCTTTAGGATATGAATTGAAATTTTGGTTTATGTATTGGAATTTTAGATTATAAATTGAAATTTCAGGATATGACTTGAACTTTTGTGGATATGAGTTGAACCTTTAGGATATGAATTAGACTTTTAGTTTATGAATTGAGATTTTGGTTTATGTATTGGAATTTTAGATTATAAATTAAAATTTTAGGATATGACTTGAACTTTTGTGGATATGAGTTGTACCTTTATGATATGAATTGAAATTTTGGTTTATGTATTGGAAAATTTTAGATTATAAATTAAAATTTTAGGATATGACTTGAACTTTTGTGGATATGAGTTGAACCTTTAGGATACGAATTAAAATTTTGGTTTATGTATTGGAATTTTAGATTATAAATTGAAATTTCAGGATATGACTTGAACTTTTGTGGATATGAGTTGAACCTTTAGGATATGAATTGAAATTTTGGTTTATGTATTGGAATTTTAGATTATAAATTGAAATTTCAGGATATGACTTGAATTTTTGTGGATATGAGTTGAACCTTTAGGATATTGATGATAGGCTATAATTGCATATTTTAGTCGCTTATTACACTCGAATTTACTGCACTTTAATTGAGTTTGCGCTTTAATCGCTAGTGTTTTGCACTAATTGTGTGTTTTATGCCTTGTAGGTATGATTCCGAGCTATATAGATGTTATGGAATGAATTTAAGTGATTTGAAGCTTTGAAGTCTGAGTAAAAGCTCAAGGAATTAAGCCGGGATCGTGTTCGGGGGTCAAATTTGATAATTAAGTACGAACGAAGACTTGAGGAGGCATATTGCGCACTGTCTAGTGAAATAGACATAACGTTTTGCTCAGAACTCCATTTGGGCTCCACAATATATGGTTGGAAAGTTAATTCAAAGAGCTATGACTTTCATGTTTTACGTTTTTCCAAATTCCAAACGGAACAGGGTGAAAAATGCGGTCGAAACCGCGACCGCGGAACTGACCGCGGCAGAAAATCAGAGAACTTGTCTGGCCGCGGTTCTACCGCGTTTTGGCCGCGGTCGCGCCCCTCCAGGCGTCAAAAAGAAGTCCTATTTCGCCCGGGACAAGTTTATTTCGGCCCTACACTATTCCAACTTGTATAAAAGGGGTCCTAAACCTATTTTGAAGAGGGAGGGGACATATTTTTGGACATAGATTCGACCTAAGGAGGCAAGAACACATTAGGAGTAAGGCGGAAAATTCTTCTACAAGTTTTTCCTTCCTCTTCCTATTTTTCATTGTTGGTTATGACTTTTAGTATTGTAGTTTTACATACTATTATGAATAGCTAATTTGTTATCTAGAGTTTTGATAGAACCTTTTGTAGGATAAATTCTTGTTATGTTTTTATATAATTGAGCCATAGCTTTTCTCTATTTGTTCAACTACGTTTATATTGTGGTTGGTTGAAGAGCTCTCAATTAGCTGTGCCTATTTAGTATGCATAACTCTGGAGAGAGTGCATATTTAGGTAATTGTTGAACAACACCACTACCAGAGTATATGAGGGATCAATAACCGAGGGTTTAAAGGTGGGATTAGGGATAACGAAGCCTTGGGTGCGATCTGAAGTGAGCTGTCTTAAAAGCCAGCTAGCGTAGCTCGGGAGAGTGCGTCTAGTAAATTGTCGTAATTACTCGGGAGAGATTTGCGGTAATAAGAGTGCTCATGATCGGTAGAGAATACTTAGGCGAAATTATAGAAGACATAGCGGGAAGGATTCCGACAATTGGGGAAATCATAACTCTAGACCTCCTTAATCTTTTCTCTAACCCTCAGTATCGTTAGTTGTTAATTTACTATTTTAATTTGTTAGTTAATTAGTTAAACACAAGAATCTTAATATCTATAAGTTAGGAATTGTTCAAGCTTGTCTTCTTGGTGATAGTGAACAACTGTAGCTAAACCTTAGTTCTCTGTGGGATTCGACTCCGGACTTGTAAACCGGATTATATTTGCAACGACCGCATTGTCCTTTTTATAAGGCATAGTTGGGCGTGATCAGATATGAATTGAAATTTTGGTTTATGTATTGGAATTTTAGATTATAAATTGAAATTTCAGGATATGACTTGAACTTTTGTGGATATGAGTTGAACCTTTAGGATATGAATTGAAATTTTGGTTTATGTATTGGAATTTTAGATTATAAATTGAAATTTTAGGATATGACTTGGAATTTTTGTTTATGAATTTGAATTTTAGATTATAAATTGAATTTTTTTTGGATATGAGTTGAACCTTTAGGATATGAATTAAAATTTTAGTTTATGTATTGGAATTTTAGATTGCGGGAGGATTTTGTAGAAGGGGTTGATGGTAATATTAGACATGCAATGGAACTTCCACCAAGAATAACTAAGACACAGTACCTGGCAGAGTGTGCCTTTAATTGTTCTTCTCATTAGCGACAACGATGATGAGAAGGCAAGAACATGTGTTTCAAATAGTTATGGTGTAGGTAGGAGTTTAACATTTCCTAAGTAGATAAAAGAAGAGGTAATAGAGGAATTCTATACTTCAATTTCTAAGAGGAAAAGGAGTTTAATTGGGAGTGACAAGGTAGATGGTGATGGAATCTTTTCCGTTGGTCATGGCAGTTCCCATAAAACGGGGATCATAAGACTCTATGATGACAGAGATTATAGGAAGTTTTGTTCTCAACTTTCTTCCAAGTCTGATCCGTACAAGCTTAATGGGATATTGGTGATATATTCTTCTGAATCCGATGAATATATCACCAATATCCCACCAAGCTTGTACGGATCAGACTTGAATGAAAGTTAAGAACAAAACTTCCTATAATCTCTGTCATCATAGAGTCTTATGATCCCCGTTTTATGGGAACTGCCATGACCAACGGTAAACATTCCATCACCATCACCCTTGTCACTCTCAATTAAACTTCTTTTCTTCTTGGAAAATGAAGTAGAGAATTCCTCTATAATCTTTCTTTTATCTACTTAGGAAATATTAAAATTCCTGCCTATACCATCTCTAGTTGAAACACATGTCATTGCAGTCTCAACATCATTGTCGCTAACGAGAACAACAATTGATCAAAAGACACACCCTGTCAGCTACTGTATCCAAGTTATTCTCTGTATCCAAGTTCATCCCGAGTAATAGTACCATGAGGATAATCACCAAAGCCACCGGACAGCTTTATGAGGCCAATGAAGCAAGATGAGCTATTCAATGAAACTCGTATTGTAAAGAAGAAGAAAGAGACTGATTCAGAAAGGTGGGTAGAGGGTCGAGCCTCGACTATACATGTAAGTTTTT
This sequence comes from Nicotiana attenuata, assembly GCF_001879085.1. Lineage (NCBI taxonomy): Eukaryota > Viridiplantae > Streptophyta > Magnoliopsida > Solanales > Solanaceae > Nicotiana > Nicotiana attenuata. The sequence goes on from NC_031989.1 coordinate 403,501, forward strand.
TTACTTATCATTAAGTATTTTGATTTACTTTTATATAAATTTTGAAATATTAATTCAATATAATTTTTCTTATAGGTTCGCTTCACAGCTGATGTGGGGGAATTCGTACGAAGTCGGCACCTAACGAGTCGGCCGAGGCAATCCAACTTTCGAACGAGGATGCTAAAAGAACACTCCTTGAGTACTTTATATACTTTGAACTAGACAATAGAACTAGTTTTTGAATGAGCTTGTAATAAACGTTAACTTAGTTTTGTTAGCTTAATGTTTTAGTTCTATTGATCTTTATATTTTGTTGCGTTTTAGTGTTGTTGTTGTTGTTGTTGTTGCTGGCATAAAATGCCTGTTTAGGATATTTGGTATAAGCTGGCAGGTGGTATAGCAGCCAAAACAGGCAGTTTCTGCCAAAAATATACCAAAAAAGCGACCAACTTTGGTGTCCAGTTGGTCGCTATTCACTTAAAAAAAATAATTTTCTGGTAATTTTGCGACCAAGGTTGGTCGCTTATAATTAAAAAAAAAAAATTAATTCTTGCCATTGGCGACCAATATTGGTCGCCCATTAAATAAAAAATTATAACATTTATTAATATAGCGACCAAAGTTGGTCGCTTAATATGATTAAAAATAAAACGTTATTTACATCTGGAGACCAACTTTGGTCGCCAAATATATAATATTAAAATATTTGAGCGACCAAAGTTGGTCGCTATATGCTTTGCCCGGAAAATTTGGTCCTTTACCTAGGAGACCAACGTTGGTCGCTATTTAGCGACCAGGCGTGGTTGGTCGCTTTTTGGTCGCTTTTTTGCCAATAAGCGACCAACGTTGGTCGCTTTTTTCCGGAATTCTAGTAGTGAATATATATAGCGCGGTTAAATACTATGTTATGCAGGTTGTTTTGTCGATCTGAAAAGCTGCCCGACTGCGGAAAAACTGTTTTGTATCAGAAAGAATCTTTAACACGTAGCATGCAATATGAGCTCACCTCAAAATCCTCCTTTACCAATTCACTCGATGCAACCTCCTCAAACATCAAAATCTATGCCGGCAGCCGCTGCTCAAGTTCCACCTATGATGAAGGTATCCTCGAATTTCGATCGCTCAAATCAATTAAATAGAGCTCATATTGTGGCTGGAAAAGTTCCTATAACTAGGAATCTGAACCCCTCCACTCAATCGGAAAAATCTCCAAACCTAGCCCAAAACCCCAACTCAAATCCTTCTGGTGTGCAAGCCAACAATGGGGGAAATAGTAACGAAATCCCTAGTAAAACACCCCACATTATCTGCAAACCCTCCTTTGCTGCCTCTGTTTCTTCATCTTTAGCTTCTTTATCCATTGGAAAACAGCCCGTTGAAATCAAGCATGGAACCCATATGGGTAAAGCCAGTTGTCTATTTCACAGCTCAACGCTACTTTGTGAACCTTGCTGAAGATTGCCGGTTCACCATTGTTGGAAGGTTTTTGAGAGAAAAGCCTAGCATGGATGAATTGCGAAAACTTTTTATAAGTCATATCTCTCTCAAAGGCACTGTCAAGATAGCGTACTTTGATCCCCAACATGTCTACATTGATTTCACAAATGACGCTTATTTCTATCATATTTATTTCAAACCTTCTTGTATTGGTGAAAATTAGACTCGTCATTTGGGTCTATTAAATGGCGACACGTGTCAGCAAAGTTTGAAGAAAAGTGAAGAATGACATGTAAAGATGATATGTGAAACACCTTGGGACCGAACATACCGTGCCTATTAGCCTCGGAACTGATCATCATGAAATAGCCCAGATCAGGTGGGGGAGAATGTCTCATAATTACAAATGAGGAAGGAATCAATTAATCCCGGATTATATGGGATTTACCATCATTACACCATCAGTTACCAATCAATCATTAATAAATGCAATAAATGATTGTAACGGTCAGAACAAGGCAAATTGACTCAACAGGCACGAGTTTGACTCAACAGGCACGAGATTGACTCAACAGGCACGAGACTGACTCAACAGGCACGGGATTGACTCATCAGTTACGGAATTAACTTATCAGTTATGGAATTAACTCATCAGTTACGGAATTCCAGCATTTACACAGCTGTTACAAGTCTTCCAAAAGTAATGGATGACACTACAAAAAAAACTAGAATTAGCTACGAACGTTGTCGCTAATATGTCGCTAAAATGCTTGTAGCTAGCAGAATTTCTTGATAATCCGTTGCCAATCCGTCGCTAAATGAGATTAACGACAGATTTTCTGTTTAGCTACAGAATTTGTCCGTCGCTAAAACCTAATTTTTTTAGTAGTGTGAATTGAGTAAATGCTCATAATGGACACATAATTCACGGAGAATGGTTACTTAGATTTAGCCCTATAAATAGACATACTTTTACCACCATCAGGGGGATCTAATTTTCTTCTCTATAATTCTATACATTGTAATTTATAGCGTATAGCTCTCAAGTTAGCCAAAGTTCGGCCCTTCAAGCTCTGCTCGGCTCATTATCCTATCAAGGATCATTCAATAAGAATTCTTTCTTCTCTGCTTTATTTTTATTATATTATCTGTCATTGAATTTATTTCCCACTTCTTTATCACGTTGTATTAACAAAATTTTATATCTTTCGGATTGAATCGGTTGCTTATGGCCCGTCATATAAAATTATTGCTTTGACCTTGAAAACCATTTTTTGGGTTAAACAGTTTGGTTCCGTTACCGGGAACTCATGCAAATTTGCTATTCATCCAAAGATAGTAACAATTTTTGTTAATCGCTTGTTTTCAGTTTAAACCTTCATGATGGCTAAAATTTTTCCTATCAACACAGTTGAGGACAACCAAGTTGGAGATGGCTTTACCATGCAAAATAAAAAGAGAATAATAGCCATGATGATATGTAAGCAACAAGCAGAGAAAAATAGAGAATGTACATCGATATATTGGTACCGCAACTATTAGTACCAAAACTAATTATAACGGATCTGTACGAAACAGTTCCGGAACAGGAGGTTCAGATACACCAGGTAATTTTAATTTGCAAAAATTAGATCTAACCTTATAGAAACAGATCAAGGAACAAAATGAGCGGGTAGAACACCTCCGGGAATTCCTATCTATCCTACAAGAATGATATGCATAACCGTTGCAGCACCGGTATTTACATAGAAGAAGACACGTTAAGTCGAATCGACACTAATAGGATGTCCAAAAACAGGCCCGGAGATCAAACAGATGTGATTTTTGGGTGATCTGAATCTAAATGCTAAAAGCTAAAAAACAGGTCCGAGCAAAGAGATACGAGATTTTCTTCACGGGCTGGAAAAGATCCGGATCTACCCGAACAGATAAGGAATTACCTTGCTAAATTGTAAAATTTCATAGGAGAAGAATGGAGATTAGGAGGAACATGGGTAAAACACCCATGGGATTGCTTACAAAGATACCAGACCTAACTATTGAAAAAGAAGAGATAGCTGCGGGATGAAATAGCCCACGAGGAAAGAAGGTTCATTAATAACCGTGGATAATTATACAAATATTTTCGAAAGCAATCATTGAACCGAAGGCATCAGAAGCCATAAGGTCAAATGCTGAAGAACTAGAAATTATCTTTGACTTCCCAAATAGGAAGGTTTACGTTGGTCGAGACTCGACACCAAATTTAAAGGTAAGTTGATTAAACTTTTACATGCTAACAAAAATTACTTTGCTTGCCTCCATGCTAACATAACAGGTATACCACCGGAGGTAAAGGTTTATATGCTCAATATTGACCCGCGGTATAATCCGGTCAAGCAAAAGAAGAAACTAGAGACAAATAATAAAAGATAAAGTTACAGAACTTTGAAAGATCGATTTAGTCCGAAAAGTCGAATCATTCGAACTTGTTATCTAACAACAACGCATCATCACTTTCAAACTTTCGAGGAGAAAGATGATTGCCGGTACACTAATTGTCTCGGATGTCTCGGTAAATGCAATTTTAATTCAAGGAGATAAAGATACACATTCTCCTATCTATTATAGAATGCTCTTAGATACGGAAACTACATATCAACATTTTGATAAATTGGCATTAATTGTTGTTGCCCTAAATCTAAGGCTTTATTTTCAATGTCATTCAATTCCCGTAGTCACTATATTTTCATTGCGCAATATTTTGCATAAACATGAACTTCAGGAAGGCTAGCTAAATGAGTAGTCGAACTAAGTGAATATGATATTGTTTATCATCCACGTACGACTATAAAATTACAAATTTAGCAGATTTCATGATTAATCTTAGCTCGAACATATTACCCGAACATGTTATTTCTGGGATAATTCTCGGAATCTGGACCTTCTACACAATTAGGTCCACAAGTACTAAACTTCCCGAGTTAGGGACAATGCTTAATGCCTATCAGGGAAAGTAGTTAGATAATTCACAAAAGTTATTTTATTACTAACAACAAATCCGAGTATGAAGCATATGCTATAGGGCTTAAATTAGCTTGGGGACTCAGAGCAAAAATATTAGTTTAACGATTGATCAAATCCAAGAAAACTATGCAACCCAAGAAAATCGAGTCAGATGTACTAGTCTCGGATCTACTACTGATATCACTGACTCAGAAAGCAACGCCGGGCACTTATTGAGAAATATTGTTTCCGGATCAAACAATCTCGGGATTGATCCATCTCTTATTTAGGCGATCCCTGATCTATCATCAATTAGAATGAAAATGAGGTAAGCCTGACTAATTTAATTTGAATTGGCATAATAAATTCATTTATTACTTGCAGAATGGGACTTTACCCAAAGACAAGCATGCTCTCGATAACTCTGAGTGTGTCTCATCCCGAACTGCCTGCCTTGTTGAAAGAGAATTATATTTGAGAATATTCAAGGCTCCAAAAGCTATGATGCGAAATTTATAAAGAAAGCAGTGAAAATTACTCCGGTAATAAGGCTTTAAATCAAAACTCATCAAAGTCAGTATGAATAGCTCAAATCAAGATATGGCATGATCCTCGATAACATTTTGGAACCTCCGTAGTTCCCGACCAGAGTACAAAATATTTAATAAAAAGAGCTTCAGTACCGTCCCTATGTTGGAACTGGACCATTTGAAAGTCCATGAATATCGAAACTAACTATCTTACTGGGGACTATTAAACTGCAGACTATCAAATTATGATTCCAGTGTTTGAGTTCTCATACCTCAAAACTCAAACACTGAGAAAATTACTTATACTTGAAGATTAGTCAATTTGACCTGACACTATAAGAAGTGATACAAGCAATTGATTGCCTTGGGAGATAGAATTCCTAAGAGTATTCCGACATTAATTACCAGCTCAACTCAGTTAGTTGTATTACTCATATCAAGCATAAACACTTCAAACGGTGTTGAATGAGTTCTTCAAAAATATGTATACTACACGTATACAAAAAGGATCAAGAACTCCATGACAGAGTCAAGAATCCCACGATAAAAAACGAGAGTTTTACATCTAAGTTAAGATAAAGGTATGCAAATACGCCACCAGAATAAAGTTCACTTTGAACAAACACGCAACTTATATTCGGTCCAACAATGACCATTCAAGCTAAATATATAAGCCTTTCTTAATGGCTAATTGTATTATGACTCGGATCGATTATCCCGTAAATCTCAAATATTATTTCGGACATGTGTCCCTCTCAACTTGGAAGTATGTTCATATACTCCAATTTAGATTCAAAATCCAATCAGATTAAATGTCTCTTCAGGATAAATCTACTAAGATATATACATTTATCTGGGATCAATACTCCCTCAAACTCAATGTCTTATCGGGATCAATACTCCCGTAAATCTTAATGGGGTCAATACTCTTGTAAATCCTACCGGGATTAATAATCCCTCAGACTAAAAGTCATACTCGGATCAATCGATCCTATTTTACGCCCGAATGAAAAGGAGACGTCCTATTCATAGCGTTTAAAGTATATAAAAGAGCTCTCTTTTATTTAAAAGTTAGACACTCAAAGGTGCAACTTTAGACATCGCACAAGTAACGATGCATCCAAATATATATTTTAAGTCTAAAAGACTAAGTATGAGCAGTCAAATAATTTTCTAAAGTGCCAAGAAAAATTTGTACTCGGATAAATTCTCTAAAAAACCAAATGATGATATTAGACCCGAAAGATACGAGGAACACAGTATTATTCCCGGTCTAGGTTACAACCCTTTTTATAAAAAAAAAAGGGTTAAGCAGTCATCCTCTAAATATATACCTCCGAGTCCCGTATATTTTTCCTTTTCAGGAAATGGACCACATGGAAGGAATAATCAAATGCTCGAGATTTCATACTTCAAAGCTCTAACACTTGGGGGATTATATATATGGAAGGCAAAGAAGACTAGAAAAATCAAAATTCAAGTCAAGCCTAAGGTCTACCCAACAAATCGAAAGTTAAGACCAAAGTCACGAGCCAAAAGCACAAGACTGACTCGAAAACCTTGAAAACATATTCATAAATACAAACGAATGTTTCAAAAAAGGTTAAAGGCAGAATATTAGTTACGGGTAAAAATGCACATCTTTGTACTTAACTCAAAAACTGTTGTAACTAAAAACAGTTACGGATGAAAAAGCATTACCCTTGTATATTCCAATAGTCACCTCTCCCTACAATTGTTTGTTTCTTCCCTTTTTATAGCTCTTTTGGGATACGAGCCTTACCTTTGTCATAATAATGCTATTATGGGCAATTAATGACTTTAAATGTTACGTTATACAATCATATACATTAAATACATATTTTCTAATATTTTCAATAATTAATACTCATTAAATACTGTATCTGGGCTCCTTTTTGCTGTCAGATTCATTCCTTTGATTCTTCACTATCTTTGAGTTTTAAATGTCTTGAATAGGTACGAGCGTTGAATTACTTGTATAACTGCTCACACCCCCTCCATTTAATTTACTCGTATCTATTGTTGCTCGTATCTGTTGTTGCTCGTATCTGTTAACCAGCCTTATTTCTTTGACTGTTTGACCAGTCTATATGTCATGACACGTCGCCATATACATAAATATAATTTTCCCCAATACAGATAGTCCCCCCACTTTCCATTTATTCATCAGTTTGAATATTTGGGAAGTGGAATTCATCAAGGGAGAATTTTTGTCACCATTAATGCTCTGACAGAGTTTGACGCTTCACTTATTACTTTCATTTAATGCGCTGGACACGTGTCATCCTCTTATTGATCATACAATTGTATAGTACTTTCTTAGGCTTTCTTTTCGGCTTCCCTGTCCACGAAGTGTCAGTTATCATTATTATGGACTTCCCATCACTATACTCTTTCCTTCTGACGGTCATTCATTAGTATAAATATAACTTCCATCTTTGTCTTCTACCATTTAAAGTGTATTGAACACTTTAATTTTTCAAAACTTTTATTCACTTCTTCTTCACTTCAATCTTCTTTGTCATGGCTTCTCCGAACCCTAACCCTAGAAGAACTCCTATTTTAGACAGCTTTCCCAATGCTCCCAGTAGGCATAAAAGAGGTGGTGGTGGTAGACTCCGTAGTTTAGGATCTGTCTGTGGTGTAGTCCACTCACACCTTCTTCTAGTTCTGGCCCTTCTTCTAGAACTGGAGGTTCCCATTCTCAAAGGTTTTCTTCCAGAAACGAAGAATCCTCTGAACCCTTACACGAACCTTTAGTGGAAGAAATAGTTCCAACGGACTTATCTTTTTACCATGACAGGGAATCTCTCAGAACTCAAGTCGCCTCTTTAAATCGAGTCGATACTTATCCTTCTCAAATTACTGACCCTTTAATCCCCATTGTTCGTACAGATTGTCATTGGAGTGATGATTTCCCTATCATCATTCCTAATCCAAATCAGAGAATCACCTCATACATTACTGGATTTTCTTTTGTTTATATGTATCCCTTTACTTTAGGATTTAAACCAGCCATTGATCCAGTTATTCTAGATTTTTGTCGCTTTTTTAATGTTAGCTTGGGTCAAATTGGCCCAATCGTTTGGAGGGCTGTCGCCTGCTTAAGGCACCTCACTAACTTGGCGGATGGCGAATTTACTTTTCCCCACCTAATTCATCTCTATTCCCCTAGGCTTTTTTGCAAAGACGTTTTTACACTAGCAGCCAGGAGAAAGAGGGTTTTAGTGAGCCCCGAGGACGATAAAGACCGTGGCTGGTATGCCCGGTTTGTTGCTGCCCTCACTGCTGGTTTAGTGGGTGAAAATAACGTTCCCTTCCCCGAGAAGTGGAACTTTGCACGTAAGTGTTAAATCTTTCTCGTGCCTTTCCCTTTCAGGTTTTATCACCTTTTCTAATGTCGCTTCTTTTTCCTTTCTCAGCAACCATGGGCGTTGTGGAAACCGTGCCCAACTTCCGTGGTTGGGTAGGAAAATTGTTGAAGGCCGCTCCAATGGAGGGTAGGTCGTGGAAAAACCTTTCCAGCCGTTATGGTTGGAAAGTAAAAACTCATGGTAAGGGTTTCTATTTTACCTTGTATGTATCTAAATATCTTCTTTGTTCTAACTTTTATCCTTCTTTTTATCAGGATTTGCTATTCGTGGGGTCACCGCAGAGTCAATCATAGCTGCTCGTGACTCTTTGAGTACTCGCACCTCTTCAGCCCAAGATGTATTCTTGGGTTCTTCAAAAAGAAAAACTACTGAAACTGAAGAAGAAGATTCAGAGGAGGAAGATGAAGGTTCCCTGGTGATGAGACCTCGAGCCCGGAGACGTATCGTCTCTGATGATGAGGCTGAAGTTTCCCCTCATCTATCTCCCTCCAAGTCTGTTATTACTCCAGTTATCATTCCTGATGATGACGTCTCTCCTCACGACACTCGTGAGTCTATCGATCAACTTTTTGCTAGTGGTTTTGGTAGTGAAAACTTAGGACCTATTCTAGATGAAATTCCCTTATCTTCTTCTTCATCTCCCGTAGCTATGATTGCTCCTTTACCTTCATCAACTGTTGCTTCTGTTCCTCCTTCTATCGCTCCTCCTTTGTCTGTTCCTCCATCTATCGTTCACCATACGGAGGTGGGCTCTTCAAGCAAGAGTACTACTATGAGGAGCGTAACCATTGAAGTTCCTGCTAACAACAGCCTCTTGAGAAAGTCTGGTCAGGCTGATATTTGGCTCGAGCCTTTGATTGGCCCCATTGAAAAAACAAAACTTGAAAGCCACAGCAACCTGACCCTCATGAATGACATAGTGCATGCCACTTTAAAGGTATTCTTCTTTCCTANACAAGATCAGAGGATAAAAAAAATTGATTTTTTTTCTTATCCTTAAAGATCTAGGATCCCCTCTTCTTGTTTCCTTTCTTGAAGTTGGAAACAAACACAAATAAAGTCTGATTTCTTGAAGAGCAATATGTTTCTCCCCTTTCTTTTTTTTTGGAAAGATTTTTTTTTAACTTTTTTTTGCTCCTTTGTTCATAAATCCCCAAGATTTATCAAGAACGGAATCTTGATACAACCACTCTGATACCACTTGATAACACAAAGGTTGGGAGATCCAAGAACTTAAAGAAAATAAGTTGAAGGAATGCGGAAGCAGTAAAGAAATGCAATCGAATTAAGAAAATCAAGAAAAATAAACTAGATATGTGGAAGTTCAAGGAAAGGTCCAAGAACCCCGAGATTATGTTAATCTAGATTTGACAAGATCCTAACGCCAACAAGTTGGCTATGAAACCAATTGCCTTCACCAGAGATAAGCTAATCAAGAACTAGATTCGGATCTTGACTTCTAGTTTGAATAACTTACGACAACAACTAGTAAAAGAAACCAGTCGCCTTCGAAGAATATCAAAAGAAACCAAAGATATCACAAGAAAGAAAATTATCTTACTACCTTAAGCTATGAACTAGTTAGGGTTGCAAGATAAATCTCAAAGTAAAATTCACAAAGGTTCAAAAGAACTCACAATAATAATATTAATCTTCAATATATTCTTCTACAATGGAAAACAAGCACCCCTTTATGTAGTAGTAAAGAAGGAGCTAGTCAAGACTTCAATAAATGAAAATTATATTCCCTAGAAGCATAGAACACTACCCACACTAAGACCAATGTAGTCAACCTACACATAGACCAATGCAAGTCAACATAGATTAAAACAACTATTAAATATATATTCTAGAAACTATATTTGGGCTTATTTGGGCTGCTGAAAATTCCTCTTTTTTGGAGCATATTTGGGCCTCATTCCATCTCCTCTTGGACTTTAATTTGGGCCTCCAAATAGTTGTAAGACTTGTCCCAAAGATCCTCCTTGTGCTGGAGCTCTTCATGTATTATAAGACACTTTTTAATTGCCAATTGAAGCCCATTAAGCTTGTCTTGAAATTTCTTTGTTTGAGACCTTGTCATGGGCCTTCTTGGAGCTTCCACAGCTTCATCCTTCTCATTTAATGATGTTGAGCTGCCATGGATGCTATCAATACTATAGGAAAAGAGGTAATTAAGCAGTGAGTGACATGTGGATCGAGGTAAGTGTCGTGTCTAACTTTGACTCGAGGGATTAAGAACCCTTGACTTATCTGCTATGTGAAAATTCATGTGCGTGAGGTGACGAGTAACTATGCGCTGCCAATTTATCTATTTTGCATGTTTCCTTCCTGTTCTTCTTATACTGCCCTTTCCCTGCCTTAACTGCTACATGCTTTACTGATATTTCCATGCTTAATTGCTATTTGCCAGACATTGTTTTTCATTATTAAAGGTATTAGCTACCCCGTAGTTTCATTGTCTCATATTATTGGCTTAAGTTGGTTTATCGGTGTTTTATGGTATATTTTGGATTGGTTTCGATGAGTAGTATTATTTATGTGAAGTTTCATAATGTACAAGCTTTCCGTTTGCTTTGGTGTGAGGTTTAAATATTGTGAAGGGTTTTGAGTTAAATTGTAAAATTTCTGTACTTATTGAGTAATTGATGCTGATATGGTGGGATCGGGTTGCACGCCGCAACAGGAGGAATAAGGGTGATATATTAAGGAGGAATAAGGGCGAAATGCTATTATACGGTGGGATCGGGTTGCACGCTGCAACGGGAGGAATAAGGGTGGATTGATATGGAGTAATAAGGGTGAATATTCATATTGATATTGATATATGGTGGGATCGGGATGTGTGCCGCATCAGTTTACGTGTTTGTGTATCTTTCTTCTACTGTGTAAGTTAATTTGTAGCTTTGCATTTCACTTAAGGGTTGGTTATAGCTGGATACTGATAAGATACTTGAGTTCTGTATTCATACCTTGCAAGTTACTGCCTTATTTTGTCATGTCCTTCTTTCTGCTTTTATTATACACTGTATGCAGGTTATATTGTAATTGCTCCGTCGTAGCCTCGTCACTACCTCGTCGAGGTTAGGCTCGGCACTTACCAGTACATGGGGTCGATTGTACTGATATTGCACTCTGCACTTTCTATGCAGATTTTGGAGCAAGTAGTGGCTGATCGAGAGGTCGGGTGCAGATATTTTCAGCTAGGAGACCGAAGGTAGTCCTGCTGGCGTCCGCAGGCCCTGGCGTCCCCTTCTATGCTCCTACATTTACTGTTTTTACTTTCCTTTATAAACAGTTGTATCTTCTTTCGAACAAATGTTTGTAGCAAATCTTAGGGTGTTCGTGGATTATGACACTGGATTCTGGGTAGTAATACTTATAGTATTGGTAATAGTATACAAACAAAGAGGCTATTTATTTACTTCCGCATTTATTTTACTGACTTTAGCTTGTTTATTGTTAATCACTGAGACGTAAAGGATTTGGCTAGTTAAACCTCTGACGTTGGCTTGCCTAACAAGTGTGATGTTAGGCGTCATCACGGTCCCGATGGTGGGGATTCCGGATCGTGACACATAGCTTCCATGACTGCTAAAACGTGAACGAAAATTGTGTAAATTTCAAAGAGTGCTGTTTGGACAAGGAATTTTTTTTTTATCTTTTCTCTGTTTTTGGCTTTTTTTTTTCTTCTATTTATCTTAATTAAAAAAATCTCACCTACACAAATCACATGTCACGTCTCTTCAACTGCTACTCTTAAAAATTATCCTAACTACCATGCTTTTTATGTCAGTGTACCCCCAAATGTTTAATGTATTGTTTTATGACACCTTGATGTCCCCGTGTATTCTTCTAAAAGTTTTTTCGTTTTGGCATTGTGTTCGTATTAATTAGAGTAGTATTTGCTGTGATTGGCAGTCTTGCACCTGTGAGGCAGTGACTATTGGAATGATCGATTTGTTAGGCGTTTTAATTGACAAATTTTGCAAGAGCGAGATATATGAAGGCATGCACGTTCAAAGTAGGGTGCTAAAATATATTTTTATGCTTTTGTACAAACGACTTTTACGGTTCCATCTAAAATTTAAATTTGATAATTGCTCTACAAATTATCTTTGCTCTTAGATGGAAACATTAGCAGATTGCGTTGGAGAAAAAACACAGGTTAGATTAAAAAGTTTACAATTTACGGACTAATTTTATTATTTGTAAGAAATTGTATCAAAATTATCTGAATTTTTTGTAATGAACTCCTGGAGCTTAGATGATGCTCAGATTAGTTCGGAAGTCCTAAAACATTGCGCAACAGTTCTAATATTCTTGTATGTTCATAGCTTGATATTACCTTGACAAAATTTTAGGAATTGGCAAGGCACTTCTAGCATTACTATGCGACGTAGAAATTAATATTTATTTCATTGGCAGCAACTATTCAGTTGCAAAGTATTTAACGGAACGTCAAAGAGTGTGAGAATTACTATTTTTTTGTCGAAAGGGACAAGGGACGCGTCAAATAAAGTTTGAAAGCAACAAATAGATTTGGGAGGGGATGTATTACCACTTACCAGCACCTATATATATGAGCATAAGATTTTTCATGTTGAAGAAATTAATTGAGACAAATCTATGTGATGTCAATCTTCTTTTTTTTTTTTTTTTTTAAAGCAAAAGATAATATTATATTACTAACACAAACATTACACAGTTCTTACATAGTCCCTTAGGACATTTTAATTGCCAAACTTGGCTAGTTTTTCACTAACAGTAGTAGTAACAAACTTTGACCTAATACTATAACCATACTTGTCCTTTAGCAACTGAGGTTCAACAAAACAAGGTGGACGTGCATGGTGAACACATTTTGAAACTTTGATATTTTTCACTGCTTCCTTCGCCAAGAGGTGGGCTATCACATTTCCTTCCCTGAAGTTATGCCTCAGAATTTGGTGCTTCAACTGGTGCATTAACAACCTGCATTCAAAAATTAGATTGTAAAAGTTAGGGTTATTTCATTAAGCATTAATATGGTGTCCGTTGAGTCTGTCTCTATTTCGATGTCAATCTTCACTGACATGATTGTTTAACCAAAAAATAGATTTTTAGTCAAAGCTAGAAATTAGAAGAATCGGGTTACTGATAATCGAAAAAGTAAATAAAGAAAGAAATTTTAGAATAGCCAAGTATGAAAGCTGGTAAATCAAAGTATATTCCAATAGTCACTTCCCCTACAATTGTTTGTTTCTTCCCTTTTTATAGCTCTTTTGGGATACGAGCCTTACCTTTGTCATAATAATGCTATTATGGGCAATTAATGACTTTAAATATTACGTTATACAATCATATACATTAAAAACATATTTTCTAACGTTTCCAATAATTAATACTCATTAAATGTTGTATCTGGGCTCCTTTTTGCTGTCAGATTCATTCCTATGATTCTTCACTATCTTTGAGTTTTAAATGTCTTGAATAGGTACGTGCGTTGAATTACTTGTATGACTGCTCGCACCCCCTCCATTTAATTTACTCGTATCTAGTGTTGCTCGTATCTGTTAACCAACCTTATTTCTTTGACTGTTTGACCAGTCTATATGTCATGACACGTCGCCATATACATAAATATAATTTTCCCCAATACAGATAGTCCCCCCCCCCCCCCACTTTCCATTTATTCATCAGTTTGAATATTTGGGAAGTGGAATTCATTAAGGGAGAATTTTTGTCACCATTAATGCTCTGACAGAGTTTGACGCTTCACTTATTACTTTCATTTAATGCGCTAGACACGTGTCATCCTCTTATTGGTCATACAATTGTACAGCACTTTCTTAGGCTTTCTTTTCGGCTTCCATGTCCACGAAGTGTCATTTATCATTATTATGGACTTCCCATCACTATACTCTTTCCTTCTGACGGTCATTCATTAGTATAAATATAACTTCCATCTTTGTCTTCTACCTTTTAAAGCGTATTAAACACTTTAAATTTTTCAAAACTTTTATTCACTTCTTCTTCACTTCAATCTTCTTTGTCATGGCTTCTCTGAACCCTAACCCTAGAAGAACTCCTATTTTAGACAGCTTTCCCAATGCTCCCGTTAGGCATAGAAGAGGTGGTGGTGGTAGACTCCGTAGTTTAGGATCTGTCCGTGGTGGTAGTTCACTCACACCTTCTTCTAGTTCTGGCCCTTCTTCTAGAACTGGAGGTTCCCATTGTCAAAGGTTTTCTTCTAGAAACAAAGAATCCTCTGAACCCTTACGCGAACCTTTAGTGGAAGAAATAGTTCCAACGGACTTATCTTTTTACCATGATAGGGAATCTCTTAGAACTCAAGTCGCCTCTTTAAATCGAGTTGATACTTATCCTTCTCAAATTACTGACCCTTTAATCCCCATAGTTCGTAGAGATTGTCATTGGAGTGATGATTTCCCTATCATCATTCCTAATCCAAATCAGAGAATCACCTCCTACATTACTGAATTTTCTTTTGTTTATACGTATCCCTTTACTTTAGGATTTAAACCAGCCATTGATCCAGTTATTCTGGATTTTTGTCGCTTTTTTAATGTCAGCTTGGGTCAAATTGGCCCAATCGTTTGGAGGGCTGTCGCCTGCTTAAGGCACCTCACTAACTTGGCGGATGCCGAATTTACTTTTCCCCACCTAATTCATCTCTATTCCCCTAGGCTTTTTCGCAACGGCGTTTTTACCCTAGCAGCCAGGAGCAAGAGGGTTTTAGTGAGCCCCGAGGACGATAAAGACCATGGTTAGTATGCCCGGTTTGTTGCTGCCCCCACTGCTGGTTTAGTGGGTGAAAATAACGTTCCCTTCCCCGAGAAGTGGAACTTTGCACGTAAGTGTTAAATCTTCCTCGTGCCTTTCCCTTTCAGGTTTTATCACCTTTTCTAATGTCGCTTCTTTTTCCTTTCTCAGCAACCATGGGTGTTGTGGAAACCGTGCCCAACTTCCGTGGTTGGGTAGGAAAATTGTTGAAGGCCGCTCCAATGGAGGGTAGGTCGTGGAAAAACCTTTCCAGCAGTTATGGTTGGAAAGTAAAAACTCATGGTAAGGGTTTCTATTTTACCTTGTCTGTATCTAAATATCTTCTTTGTTCTAACTTTTATCCTTCTTTTTATCAGGATTTGCTATTCGTGGGGTCACCGCAGAGTCAATCATAGCTGCTCGTGACTCTTTGAGTACTCGCACCTCTTCAGCCCAAGATGTATTCTTGGGTTCTTCAAAAAGAAAAACTACTGAAACTGAAGAAGAAGATTCAGAGGAGGAAGATGAAGGTTCCCTGGTGATGAGGCCTCGAGCCCGGAGACGTATCGTCTCTGATGATGAGGCTGAAGTTTCCCCTCATCTATCTCCCTCCAAGTCTGTTATTACTCCAGTTATCATTCCTGATGATGACGTCTCTCCTCACGACACTCGTGAGTCTATCGATCAACTTTTTGCTAGTGGTTTTGGTAGTGAAAACTTAGGACCTATCTAGATGAAATTCCCTTATCTTCTTCTTCATCTCCCGTACCTATGATTGCTCT
>NC_031989.1:420785-426033 GCF_001879085.1 Nicotiana attenuata
TTTTTGTATGAACAGTTCGATGACTAAGTTTATACTTAGTCTTTAGTTTTAAAATATTAAGAAGTTTGTCTTTAAACTTCCATCTGTTCTATCCGTGCCTTTTATTTTCAAGGACTTAAAGAATAGTCTGCATTTTTATTCTTTGAAAATGCTTTTATTAACCTCATGACTAAATAACATGAGTTTTATAAAAGAGGGCCCTTTTATATTTTGACACTTAATGAAGAAGACGTCTCAACTTCATAATGGTGTGATCATACGATAAAAGAAATAGGAACACACATGTTTTTTGCAATAACTTCGAGAAATTTTTATTTCTGAACTTTGACAAGTTTTGAATAATACTTTACATGTTCTTGAATTACATCTATAACTTTCCCGTAACTGTTTTTTCTTGTAACAGATTTTTTAAGAAAAAATAATAAACACGAGGTTTTTTTTTATAACCCGTTTTAGAACAATAAATGCAAGGTTTTTCTTTACAACCTGCTTTAGTACACAGCTTTTACCCTAATTACAGTAAGTATTTCTTTAGCCTTGGCTCATGACTTCATTTACTTTTATTACTCTGCACTTGACTTTTTCCCAGGCTTGATTTTTCTTCAATCTTCTCTGCCCTCTTTATATATACTTGTGTATATTATGTAGTCCCCCAAGTGTTTGAGTGTTGAAGTATGAAGCCTCGAGCACTTGATAGTTTCTCTCATTTGGTCCTTTTCCTGAAAAGGAAATACATACGGGACTTGGAGGTACGATTATAGATGAAGACTGCTTAACCCGTTTAAATTTCTATCAGAATAATTGTAACCCTTGACCAGGAATTTTAGCTTATTCCATTTTGCCTTACAGGTCGTGACTCATCATTTAGTACGGATTAGCGTTTTGCCTATCATCTAAAATCGTTAGTAAAATTTTAACAATTCAAAAACAAATATAATTTAACATGATGATACCTGACCGTGGGTTTTTCCTTAGAAATAGTATCTCTTCAAATGAACTGCATTCCAATGTGAAGGAAGCACCTTCCCGTCCATTGTTTCCAACTCGTATGCTCCTTTACCTGCAATATCTCGAACTCTGTAGGGTCCTTCCCAGGTTGGACTTAGTTTACCCGTGTTGGCCGCCTTTGTAGATTGAAAAACCTTTTTAAGAACGAAGTCCCCAGTTTTGAAGTATCGCAGTCGTGCTTTCCTGTTGTAATATCGTTCGATCACTTGTTTTTGTGCTGCCATTCTTATTAATGCAGCTTCTCTCTTGCCTTCCAGTAGATCCAAATTGACCCGCATCTCTTCATCATTAGACTCTTGTGTTGCTTGTGAGAATCTTGTACTCGGTTCTCCTATTTCAATTGGGATTAATGCTTCAGCTCCATAAACTAAAGAGAAAGGAGTTTCACCTGTGCTCGTCTTTGTTGTCGTGCGATATGCCCATAACACTTCGGGTAACACTTCAGGCCAATTACCCTTTGATTCCTCTAAACGTTTCTTCAAATTGTTGATTATGACTTTGTTCGTTGATTCTGCTTGCCCATTGCCTACTGGGTGATAAGGTGTAGATGTGATTCTCTTAATTTTCCAGCTCTCAAAAAACTCTGTGACTTGAGCTCCGATAAATTGAGGGCCATTGTCGCATACAATCTCCTTTGGTACACCAAATCGGCAGATGATATTACGCCAAATGAAGTCTTTGACCTCCTTTTCTCGTACCTGTTTAAATGCTCCTGCCTCTACCCATTTAGTGAAGTAATCAGTAAGTACGAGCAAATATTTTACCTGTCCTTTTGCTTGTGGTAATGGACCCACGATATCCATTCCCCACTTCATGAATAGCTATGGTGATATGACCGGATGTAACAATTCCGCAGGTCTATGCATGTTGTTACCGTACCTTTGACATTTATCACATTTAGCTACAAAACTTTCAGCTTCTTCCTCCATTTTAGGCCAGTAGTATCCTGCTCTAATCAATGTTCTTACCAGTGATCTTCCTCCTGCGTGATTCCCGCAATGCCCCTCATGTATTTCCCTCATTACATACTCCGTTTGAGAAGGTCCGAGGCATCTTGCTAATGGACCACCGAACATCTTACGATAAAGATTACCTTGTTTTAAACAGTAACGAGCAGCCTTTTTTCGAAGTGCATGCGCTTGCTTCTTGTCATTAGGGACGGTACCATACTGTAAAAAAGCAACAATTTCGTTTCTCCAATCCCAAGTTAAATTATTAAAATTTACCTCATTCTTATCTGGTTCGAGAACTGAATGAAATTAATGTATAACTGAAGCATTTGCATCTTTTGCCACATCAACTGCGGATGCGAGATTAGCTAAGGCATCTGCTTCAACATTTTCATCCCTTGATATCTGTATGACCTTCTAAGTTGGGAATTGCTTTATCAGTTCCCGTACCTTTTCCAAGTACTGTTGCATCCTTGCTTCCCTAGCTGTGTAAGTCCCCTGCATTTGATTAACCACGAGCTGCGAGTCACTTTTGATCACTACTTGATTTATACCAAGTTCTCGTGCCAATTCTAAACCTGCAATCACAACTTCATACTCCGCTTCATTGTTAGTTACGGAATGACATTTAATAGCTTGCCTAATAGTTTCACCCGTAGGTGGTACTAAAACAATTCCTAATCCTGCACCTTTTACGTTAGATGAGCCATCAGTAAATAAGGTCCATGTTCCTGGATTAGCCCCATTAAGTACTTGTACTTCTTTTTCTGCTTCTAGTTGCATCACTTGGCTAAAGTCAGCCACGAAATCAGCTAATATCTCGGATTTTATTGCTGTTCTAGGTAGGTACGTGATTTCATACTGACTAAGCTCTATGGCCCATTTAGCTAACCTCCCTAACAATTCATGTTTATGCAATATACTACGTAGGGGGTATGCAGTCACTACAACAATGGGATGACATTGAAAATATGGTCTTAACTTCCTAGATACCATGATTAGAGCAAGTGCTAGTTTTTCCAATTGTGGATATCGTGTCTCTGCATCTAACAACGATTTACTAACATAATAGATAGGAGATTGTTTACCCTACTCTTCTCCAACCAAAACCGCACTACCGCAACTTCTGAAACAGCAAGGTAGACAAAAAGTTTCTCCCCAGCCTTTGGTTTTGCTAGCAAAGGTGGATTTGACAGGTATGTTTTCAAATCCCTAAGTGCTTGCTGACACTCCTCATCCTATTCAAAATGATCCTGCTTCTTAAGAGCCGAGAAAAATTTGAAACATTTTTTCGATGATTTAGAAATGAACCTTCCCAAAGCTGTGATTCTTCCTGTCAATCTTTGAACCTCTTTTTTGTTTGAAAGTATATCAGGGATTTCTTCGATGGCTTTAATCTGTGCAGGATTCACTTCAATACCACGGTTAGAGACAAGAAAACCTAAAAACTTACCTGATGCCACACCAAATGCACATTTTTCTGGATTCAATTTCATATTATATTTTCGTAAAATTTTAAACGTATCAGATAGATGCGATATATGATCTTCTGAATGTTGAGTCTTAACTAGCATATCATCTATATATACCTCCATGGTTTTACCTAAATGTTCTTGAAATATTTGGGTAACTAACCTTTGATACGTTGCACCTGCGTTCTTAAGACCAAAGGGCATTACCTTATAACAGTAGGTCCCCCTGTCTGTTATAAAAGAGGTTTTTTCTTCATCACCTGGATCCATCTTGATTTGATTATAACCTGAATATGCATCTAAAAAACGTAATAGCTCATGCCCTGCGGTAGCATCAATTAATTGATCTATGTGCGGTAAAGGAAAAGAATCTTTTGGACAGGCTTTATTAAAGTCTGTGTAATCTACACAGACTCGCCACTTACCGTTCTTCTTTGGTACCACAACAGTATTAGCTAACCGGTCAGGATATTTTACCTCACGAATTGAACCAATTCTTAACAATTTTTGAACTTCTTCTTGAATCACCTTGTTCTTGAAAGTTCCTTGCTTTCTTTTCTTTTGCTTGATGGGAGGATATGATGGATCTTCATTCAATTTATGGGTCATGACCTCCGGCGGTATCCCTATCATGTCAGAGTGGGACCAAGCAAAACAATCTGCATTAGCCTTTAAAAATTCAATCAATTTACGTTTTACCTCTGGGCTAAGATTAGCTCCTATGTATACTTTTCTCTCGGGCCAATGTATAAATAGCACCACGGCCTCTAACTCTTCTATCGTTGTTTTGATGTTCTCGTTCTCCTCTGGTTCTTGAATGGTATCAGGTCTTGAATCCACATCCGTTTGCTTTTGTTCAGGTGAAGTTGACGCCGTGTTTCCCTTACCTGAATTCTGTAATTGCTATTTGTCTTCGCCCTCAACAGTTGAATCTGCAATGGAATTGATGCTTCTAGATATTTGTTGATCGCCTCTAATTTGGCGTATTCCCCATGGAGATGGAAATTTAATAACTTGATGTAAGGTGGAAGGAACAACATCCATGTCATGAATCCATGGCCTCCCAAGAACCATATTGTAAGCCATTTCCATATCTACGACTTGAAATTTGGTATCTTTAACGACGCCTTCTGCGAATGTAGTAAGTATTGCTTCCCCTTTCGTTACAACACTAGAATTGTCAAATCCCGACAAAGTATGTGCTTTTGGAATCAATATATCCTCTGCTTGAATCTCGCGCAATACTCGTATTAAAATAATATTTGCAGAACTACCTGGATCAACCAAAACTCGTTTCACGTTAGTGTCATCTACAAGTAAAGATATTACCAGCGCATCATTATGCGGAGTTAAGAGTCCCTCGGCGTCTGCGTCATTGAATTTAATATTCTCCTCTTCCAGTACATGTCAAGGCCGCTTCCCGTGGGTAATTGTTACTTTTGAAACCTTTTTATATGATACATCGTTGATCTCTTCACCCCCTCTTATAACGTTGACAGTTCTCTTGGGTGAAGGTGGTTTTGGAGGCTCCTGCCTGTTCTTCATGTATGCTTGTTTACCTTTTTCACTGAATAACTCAGTGAGATACCCCAGTTTTAGCAAATGATCAACTTCACCTTGCAGAAACCTGCAATCTGCTGTTTTATGCCCGTGATCATTATGAAATTTGCACCAATGATCAGGGTTTCGTCTGTTTGGATTCGATCGCATTTCCTTTGGCCACCGTACCTTATCTCCCATGCCTCTTAAAACAGATACGAGTTCAGAGGTGCTTACATTGAAGTTGTAACCACCGAACCTTGCCTTTAAACTTCCATC
>NC_031989.1:426040-452737 GCF_001879085.1 Nicotiana attenuata
CGTGTGTTCCGGTCATTTCCGAACCTCGATGAGGAGCCTGACTCCTTGTTTCTAGGTTTGTGATCGTACCTTTGATTATCTTGCCTTGATCGTGAGTCTTTTCCCGCAGGTCCCATGTATGGCTCGTACCTATTTTTACCGGATCTCTTTTCATTTTCCACACGCCTTGAGCTTACCTTTTCTTCTGTTTTATGTCGTAAAATAATGTCTTCTTCAATCCTCATCTTTGTACTGTATCTGTTGTAGACATCATTCCACGTTGTTGCTGGGAATTCTCGAAGGCTTTCTTTGAGTCGCCTCGTGGCTTCTGAACTTTTCTCATTCAAATTACTAGCAAAGGCTATGGCTGCCCAATTGTCAGGTACTCGTGGCAGCGTCATTCTTTCCCGTTGAAATCTATCTACGAACTCTCTAAGCAACTCTGAGTCTCCTTGCTTGATTTTAAAGATGTCTTCCATTCTCTTTTCAACTTTTTGAGCTCCAGAGTGTGCTTTGATAAATAAATCTGCAAGCTCGGCAAACGAATTTATAGAATTTTCAGGTAAAAGAGAATACCATGTTAAGGCCCCTTTAGTGAGTGTTTCACCGAATTTCTTGACCAAGACCGATTCAATCTCTTGCTTAGTCAAATCATTGCCCTTGACACCTGTTGTGAATGCAGTAACGTGATCTCGTGGATCTGATGTGCCATCACACTTTGGAATATCAGGCATCTTAAACTTCTTTGGAATTGGGAGGGGAGCAGCACTTGGCTTCCATGGTTGTTGGAAATATTTATCTATATCCACTCCCTTGATCACGGGCGGTACTCCAGGTATTTGCTCTATGCGTTACATTTTTCTCCTTAAGCTGTTTCTGCAAGGTTAGTACTAGATTTTGTAAATCAGAATTAACTGGATTACCTGGGTCTCCCTCTTGTGTTTCACTAGGGGTTCCACCACTGCCTAATTAATCAACCCAGAACGAGGATTCTCCAAAGTATTGTTGTTTGGAGTAGATGTGGTGGAGCAGCAGGTAATTGGCTAACTAAAAGCTTGTAAAAGCTTTATTGACTTGAAAGACAATAAGTTTTTGCAAAGCCTCATTCATGGTTTCAACATTTTCGAATTGAGCCTGTCCATCTGTGTGAGATCCATCAGGAGTGCCTTCACGAGACCGTCGTGGGGAGCCTCGTGGAGAGTCTCCCTGAAGTTGCTGGATTGTTTGAATTTCTGGGTTTCCTTGAGTGTTGTCATTGTTGTTCGACATGATTGATGCAATCAAGAAAATTAGGTTGAGATATAATTGATTATCAGATCCCCGGTAACGGAACCAATTTGTTTAACCAAAAAATAAATTTTTAGTCAAAGCTAGAAATTAGAAGAATCTGGTTACTGATAATCGAAAAAGTAAATAAAGAAAGAAATTTTAGAATAACCAAGTATGAAAGCTGGTAAATCAAAGTATATTCCAATAGTCACCTCCCCCTACAATTGTTTGTTTCTTCCTTTTTTATAGCTCTTTTGGGATACGAGCCTTACCTTTGTCCTAATAATGCTATTATTGGCAATTAATGACTTTAAATGTTACGTTATACAATCATATACATTAAATACATATTTTCTAACATTTCCAATAATTAATACTCATTAAATGCTGTATCTGGGCTCCTTTTTGCTGTCAGATTCATTCCTTTGATTCTTCACTAGCTTTGAGTTTCAAATGTCTTGAATAGGTACGAGCGTTGAATTACTTGTATGACTGCTTGCAGCTCGCACCCCCTCCATTTAATTTACTCGTATCTATTGTTGCTCGTATCTGTTAACCAACCTTATTTCTTTGACTGTTTGACCAGTCTATATGTCATGACACGTCGCCATATACATAAATATAATTTTCCCCAATACAGTTGCATTTATTTTTCCTATTTTTTATAGTCCTTCCCCTTACTATATTTGCATTATAGTTATAGGAAAAAGACTTAGGTTGATCAATTATATTTTCCCCATTAACGATAGACTAAAAACCGAACTTGAGAAGTTTCAACTCTCTTACGAACTGTGTTTGATTTTCAGAAGACGTCTTAGTCTAATTTTCCTTAACCTAAACTATAGAGAAAATCTCACTTTGTACCCATTAAGTCCAAACTATTTACCCTTAAATACCAAAACCTAAACTATTTACTTTTCCTACCTATGGAACCATGACTATTTACCCGGCCCATAGCTATTTGCCTTCGCATTTGATTCAAAGTGAATGACATGACGAATTGATGACCACACTTTATTTTCATCTTCTTCTTTCTCTCTCCTACTGGTTAGATTTTTATTATTTTTCTGTTCCACAGCTTACATAACTTCGACTCCTTCTTTCTTCTTCTTGAATTTTTCTCTCTTTGTGTGTTGAATTTTGAAGCCCTTTGTTATTTCTGCGATTTTCTTTTAGTTTGGTTCCATAAAGCGAAAGGAGGTTGAAGAAGTAGATGATCAAGAAACGCCAATTGATAGACTGCCCTTTGACCTCTTGGCTCATATTTTTGCTCTACTTACTTGTTTCAAAGATTTGGCTCAGTTAATGTACTTAATTCTTTTCCTCTACTTTTCTTCTGAATCTACCCCTTTGTTTTTGTTTCGTGTTGTGTTTATTTTGTCATTTTTTGGCTACTTGTTTGTAGGACGAGCATTGTGAGTAGGAAATGGAGAGAGGGGGTGAAAGAATCCTTAGCTAGAAGAGAAAGTTTGAGTTTTTCTAGTTTCCCAGATCTAAAATTTTATGTGTATTTGAATATCCACCATTGTTGGGCTTGAAGCTCAATTTTATTTTTGAAGATTTCTAGTTTGATTCAAAGTGGGTGCTGTTAAATATTGCNCCGGCTTGACATTTCAACATTTTCTTCTTTCTCTGCTTCTTTTTTTATAAAATATAAATTAATATTTTTTCTTAAGATCATTAAATAAAGGCTAAAACTAAAATCATACACAGCCCCCTAAATTTGTTCGGTTTTTCCTCTTAGACACCTTATCTAAGACTTTTTCCGATTGAAAGCTTATACTATTCAAAATTGATACCCATTAAACACTTTTTGTTGATATGGCATAGTGTTTGTAATACACCTACCCAAAGAGCGTGAGATGTATTATTTTTAACTTTTTTCTCTTATTTTTTTATTCTCTTTCTTCTTCGTTCTTCTTTGCCATAACTTCGCCACCATCTACCACCATTGGCGCCGTCGCCGGCACCACCACAATCCACCTCTCTTCTTTCTTCAGCCACCTTACCTTCTCTACCACTACCGTCGTTTTATTTTCAGATCTGCCTTACTGCTACCACCACGCCGCTTCTTCCTCCTTTTTGGAACCAGCGCCACCACTCTCTGCCTTCATCGCCACCGACGCAACCACCACTCCAATCACCATTTTTTTCATCTTTTTTAGATCTGAAAACCACCACC
This sequence comes from Nicotiana attenuata, assembly GCF_001879085.1. NCBI lineage: Eukaryota > Viridiplantae > Streptophyta > Magnoliopsida > Solanales > Solanaceae > Nicotiana > Nicotiana attenuata. Next base: position 429,471 of record NC_031989.1, read on the forward strand.
ACTGTCTCCTCCTTTTTCGTTAATTCTGACAACCACTACCATCTTGCTCGCCGGAAAAAATGGAGACTCATCACCGTCGCTACTCTATTTTCTATCCCCCTTCCTCTCTTCTTTAAGAAACTATNGTAATAGTATTAAAAAAAAGAATAATAAAAAATAGTAAAAACGGTAAATGAAATTAGATTATGAAGAGAAAAAGAATATAAAAAAAAGTTAAAATGAAATTTGAAAAGGTAAAAAGAAAAAAATAAGAAGAAAATGAGAAAAAAGAAAAAGAGAAAAGAAAAAGAAAAGAAAAAAAAGAAAAGAAAAGAAGCATAGAAATAAAAAAGAATTGGAGAATAAAGAAAAAATTTCCCACAAAAACTACTATGGGTAGGAAATGTATTAGTTTATGGGTAGAAAAACAAATGGGTAGACAAGGGTAAATAGTTTTATTTTTGTGGGTAACTGTGTCATTCCCCCTAAAATATACTTCCCAAAAAAATTAATATATATGGGATTTTCTTTAAATTTAAGCAAATATTAAAAGCTTTCCCAAATTTAATAGCCCGTCTTAAAGAAATCCTCCTCTAATAACACTATTTTAGGACTATACGTATTTATTTTAACTAAAGCAGTAAAAATGGATCCCTAACCAAAATATAATTAGGTAGTAGAAAAGAAAAAGAAAAAAAAGAATCTCTACGGCCACTACTAGAAATACGCAAAAAATCGACCAAAATTTTCTGACCAACGTTGGTCGGTCAAAAAGAGCGACCAAAAACCGTCCAGCTTGGACGGAAACTGGAAAAAAAATATTTTACATTTATTTTAAAAAAAAATATCCACCAAAGTTGATCGGTAAATTGGTCAACAAGTTGACCGAGCTGGTCAGACTTGCTTAGTCAAAGAAACTTTCACATTACCGACCAACTTTGGTCGGTAATGTGAACCCAATTATTTAAATTTTAATAGTTATATTATTATTTAAAATGTTTTATAAAATTTAAAAAATTTATATTTAAAATTACCAACCAACGTTGGTCAGTTAATGCAAGGGAAGCATTTACCGACCAACTTTGGCATTTTGGCATGTTTCCTAAGTCTAAACCCTAAGCATTATGGAATTTGGTTTCCCATTTCCCTTCTATTTTCTTTTTTTCTCCTACGTTAGAATCCTAATCCTAAACAATTTGGACATTTTTGCTTTTCCTAAATAGGTAATCTCAATCCATTTAGGATTTGGCGGAACCTTATTATTATTATTATTATTTATAGTCTTCATTCCCTTTATTTTTACATCACACTTTTAGCAACCAGAATCCATGCATAAAGCATGGCAGTGTATGTGCCTTGTGCTAATTGGTAAGCTATTCATTTTCCGGATATTGAACACACAACTTGGGGTTGCCATGTTCATTCAATAATGAAATAGAGCAATGCACCGTCTATATCAATTGGTCTTTCACTCCTTTGGGATTTATCTAGATTATGACGGATGTCAGTTTTATACCCAATTCAGGATTAGCGGGATTTGGAAGTGTTGCACGAGACGACAAAGGAAGGTGGATAGGCGGGTTCTACGACAGGCTTAGTATGAAAGCAACGTCTAGCCTTACTCCGGAATTATGGGCTATACATGCTGGTCTAACCCTAGCTAAAAATTACAACTTGAAGAAGGTTATCATTGAAACCGACTCAAATGTTGCTCTAATGTGAGAAATAATGTTGAAAGTCACCCTGATCATGATGTGATAGAAGAAAGTAGGCGCCTCATGTCCGAACTTCAAATTTGTCTAGTTCATACTTTGAGACAAGGTAACAATATAATTGTGCCGATCACTTGTCAAAGTTGGGAAGAAAGCAAAACCAAGAATTGGTGATATTATATCATCCACCACTTTCCAGGCAGCAATTACTTTTGGCCGACATGGCTCATGTAACATATGCTAGGTACCCTAAACATGTAATGTAATGTGGAGTAGGACAAAAATATGAAGTTGTATCATTTGTAAACATTAAGAAAAATATAAATATTTCATTTTGTTAATGTCTGAAGGTAGTATATTTCTTTGTAGAATTTTGTATAAGTTTCAAGTACTTTTGTGATTTTTATTTGGCTAGAAGCCTGCACGTCAATTCATCGAAGATGTGGCATTCATTCTTTACTGAGTAAATTAAATAGGATCGATATCACTTTTTTAGGAACTTAAATTATTTTCCTTAATTTATATTTATAGCTCAAATTATTTTTAGTAATAAGTTAACTAAATTGAATCAAATTAAACTAATCTACAATTGTCACAACCTAAGAGTCCCATATAAAAGCTTATTTCGTTCACCGTACAAATTTTTACTATAATATTTCTTTCATCATACTAAATTATAACAATGTGCTCCATTAAAAGAAATAAAACCTTTAGTCATGCAACGGAAAAGCAAGATTTTTTAGCGTGTGACATCATGAAATGACGGTAAACGATATTATCTATCCAAATGTTGTATTCATTAAACAATATAATAAAAATACAGTACAATACAATACGATATATTATGAAACGACATGTAACAACAATCCAAACAAACTTTTAACTATAAGGCCCCGTTTGGCCATGAGTTTTGCCAAAATAAATTTGGGATTTATTTTCAAAATTCATGTTTGGCTATAAATTTTGCCCATATTTTGGCCAAATCCCAAGTCCGAAATTTCAAATCCTAAAATCAGCTATTGAGTTGATTTTGGGCCAAAATCCCAAAACTTGGGAATTATATGCATGTTTTTCCAAAATAAAGTTGGAAAATATGTTTTGAAAATGTATGTCCAAACATATTTTCATCTTCAAACCAAACTTCACCCAAATCAGATTTTTCAAAACAAATTTGGGATTTATGGCCAAACGCTAGCTAAATAAGTGTTACTCCCTCCGTTCTAGTTTATGTGAACCTATTTCCTTTTTGGTGCGTTCCAAAAAGAATGACCCATTTCTAAATTTGGAAACAATTTAGCTTAAATTCCCAATTCTACCCTTAGTGAGAAGCTTTTATAACCACACAAATACTGTGGACCCCTATTTGAGTTGTTTAGGACCACATATTCAAAAAGTCTTCCTTTTTTCTTAAACTCCGTGCCCAGTCAAACAGGTTCACATAAATTGGAATAGAATGAGTACTACTTCTAAGAACTAGTTGGGGTAAGTTGAAACGTCTAAAATAGTTAAACTGAGGAAACTTTGTATGCTGTTTAATTTCCAATCGAAGGAACCACGTTTGTTGTTTTCAATTTATTGAAATTTCCTATACTTCTTATTCAGAAACAGAAAATAAGAAACACCAACTTTGTGATATTCTGTTAAATTAATTAATATATCTAACAATAATAATTAGAGAGCAACACTCTCTAGGACCGTTACGTCGCTATTCTTAATACCTAATCAGTTTCAAGCCACCGCTCTTCTTCATATTGCATGCAAATTCACCCTAATCAGTAATCTCAAAGAATTTATTGTATCTAACAATAACAAGACGCTAGGAACGGTTGCAGTCGAGTTGCCTTGCAAATTGATAATTTTTGACCCAAAAGTAAGTTGATACTTTTTTAGCAAATCAATCAATATAGATGAAAGGGTAAATCGTAGTCAATATTAATTGATACTGGATCGAAGAACACAATCATGCAGATAAAAGAATCAATTAAAATGACACCTAGAAGATTTTTATTGATTATAGAAAGTTGGCCTGCCTCTCCTTGAAGAGGTTCAGGAGATTACAATCAAATCCTTTTTCTTCTCTTTGGAGGTGGAATCTCCTTTCCTAAGATTGTTTCCCCTCCTATCTTGCTTGGAGCCCCCCCTCCTTTTTAAGGGGTTCTTCTTCCTTCTATTTATAGCTCAGAACTCCTCATGCTGGTCACAATTCGTTTGGGCCGGGTCGGGGAAATAATCTCCCCTCATGGGGAGGCCTTGACCTCGACACTTAGGTCATAAATAGCAGCCATTAGACGAGGTCGGATTTGTTGACTGCTGCTGCAGGGTGGTCGGGACGGGGTCCTTGATGCTATGGTCGTGTGATCGGATTCTGACCAATACAGTTAGTCCCTCCGTTCGTCGGGGTCGTATCTTACCGACCTCGACGGACGGATAACGTAATCGTGGAGGGAGTCAGATCCGCATGTTTTTCTTCGGTCGCGTTATAAATTTCGAAACTGCCCGGAGGCATCTCTTTAATGCTTCTTATGCTGTTACGACGATTTCGAAACCGAAGAGCCGGTTGATAAACGAGACGTAGCTTTGTATCGGTGGTCACATCGGCGCACGCTCCCTAGGAGCCGAATCGTTTCGTGTCCGGCCGGGTTCTGGCGGTGACCGTTGGTTTTTGCGCCCTGGAAAACTTGTGTCTTATAAATTGAAGGGATTTGTCACTCGTTTCTCACACTTTATTGCTTATCTTCGAGAGAATTCCCAGAATATCTCCCTTTCTATCAGTCTGAGTTTTTCTTGACTCCTTTGCTCGCGGTAATCTTGAGCTTTCTCGCTTCTTCCTTAAAGTTCCTCCCTCCTCTTCTTGTGAGTTAAAAATGACAGGAACTTCTTCTTTCGATAGACTTCCGACTATCTCTCCGGCGGCCGGGGACCCTGCTCCGGCAGACAGAGACGTGGACCCGATGGAGTGCGAAGATGTTCCTTCGATCGAGGAAATTTTATCCCGCCCGGGAAAGGCAGTGGTGGATTTCAGCGCCGATGGTGGTGCGGAGCAGGTAAATATTCCTCCTCTCATAGGGGAGATCGGAATAACAGATTTAAGGGCACGATGGGGGTATTCCCGGTTATGTCGAGATGGTGCCGGCGAAGAGAGAAGATAGGGTCCAGATCGACCGTCCCGGGTTCTGCTCATTCTATGTTTACCCCTTCCTAGTGGGGTACACACTTCCGCTTCCAATGTTGGTGGTCGACTTCTGCCGTTATTATGAGGCGTGTCCTGCCCAACTCTCTCCTTACCTGTACAAGTTGTTCCTCATGTTTATCAAGTACGCTGAGCTAGCCGGCTGGGAGGTCAGTCTGAGACACGTGCTCAGCTTGTTCGCCCCTCAAAAGATTCGCGGCACTATGATCCATGCGCGTCCCCGAGGGTCGAAAGGTTTAGTGGTCAAGATGGACGACAGGACCAATCGCCGTTTTTTCGATAACTTTTTCTATGTGCGGACCGAGCATCTCGTAGCGGATCCGACTGGGTTTCTAGAAGTGTGGAATTTCGCCCGTAAGTCTTCATCCTTGACTAGTAGACTACCCACTTTGGCCTCGTTTTCTTTATATCTCATGTAAATATCGATCTATTTCGATGCTTTGCAGCCGAGAACGATATTGACAAAGCTGAGAAGATTGATTCTCAGAGTAATGAGAGCTTAGTTCATATGATCCAGTTTCTATTGCCAAGGAACCTATTGAACATGAAGGAACCCAAGATAATAATGAAGATAGTGATCAAGATAAAAATGATCATCATGGTGGAGATGTTATGGATGCTCCAGTTGATGAAGTTGTGGTTGATCAACAACCAATTCCCGCTCAAGTAACTATCTCGAATGCTCCTGAAACCTCTCTTAGAAGATCTACAAGGGAGAAGCAAAAATCCATGCGCTATCCTCCTGATGAGTATGTACTTTTGACTCGCATGGTAGAACCCTAGAATTATAATGAAGCCATGCAAGATACTTACAAAGATCAATAGATCGAAGCCATGGAAGATGAGATGAAGTCACTCCAATAGAATGGCATATATGAGTTAGTGAAATTGCCGAAAGGTAAGAAAGCTTTATCGAACAAATGGATATTCAGAGTAAAGAAAGATAACCATACCTTTGTGCCCAGGTACAAGGCGAGGTTAGTTGTTAAAGGTTTTGGCTAAAAGGAGGGAGTTGACATTGATGAAATTTTCTCCCCTGTTGCAAAGATGTTTTCTATTCGTGTGGTTTTAGGTTTAGCCGCAAGTCCAGATTTAGAGGTTGAGCAGATGGATGTCAAGAATGCTTTCTTTTCATGGTGATTTAGATGAGGAGATTTATGTGGAGCAGCCTAAGGACTTCGTAGTTAAGTTTGCAGATAAGCACGTGTTTTGCAGAAAGTTGGTAGGCATGAAGCTTGTCAATAGTTCCTTTACTTGAAGACACATTTATGTTTACCCTAAAATCTAAGTAACAATTCAAATTTATAATGAGGTCTAAATGATATGTGATTTAGTCCAATAATGATTGTTTAATCAAGAAAATAAGTATAAGAATAGTGTAAGCGAGTCAAACCAAAACAATGTATGAACAAACATCGACCTCGAGCCAAGATAACCTCGAGGTGACCTCGATGAACTATAGATTAAAGCAAAGGGAATATAAATAAGCTAAAGAACAATTCTGATCACAAAATCATAGTAGTATATTCTTTGCCAATGATTGAATGTGTCTACAAAATGATTAGGGTCCCGTTTATATATGAGAGGAATCCCAAATATGGTACATTTCTATCTACGGTAAAGAATCTAATTAGGATAGCTATATAGCTGCCTAGTACGAATTAGTACTAGATTGTATAAATCTATTCCGGAATATTCGCCATGATTTTTAGACGTGGAGGTACTCTTTTACTTTTTGTAACAAACTCACAACGACATTATATCATAGTTGACTATACTCGACTTTGGTGATTACTGCATACTTCGATCCTCGAGCCTTTACCGGGCCCGAGTTCATTCATCTTCCCCGAAGTCATTCATCGACCTCGAACTCCATCATTGACCTTGAGCTCCTTCACCGACTCGAACTTCACCCATCTTGAATTCGAACTTGAAGTGACCCTTCAAGCCTGCGTAATTAGGCACACCCGATTTCGACCGTATACAGATAGTCCCCGCATTTCTTAGAGTAGGACGATAAGAAATGATTAGATCTTCGATGTTCTGATGCCTTGATACTGACGCCAATATCATGATGTCAATGGCTAAGGTGACTAAAAGGTCGCCTTACATAGTTCCCAAAGTCATTAACTAGAGGCGGCTGGCGGTCGGTTATTTGGCTTCCCCTACACGCTTAAGTGACCCATATAATCTCCACAACTTTACAAACTTTGTTTCTCAAAGAGTTTTTAAACTCTCACTATCTCCCTCAACTTCTTTGAGTTTAATTTTCTCCCAACTTGTTCTTACTTCATCATCTACTTTCTCTCTTCTTTTGAATTTTTACACCATAATGGCCAAAACTTCAGAAATTGTTCCCCAAAAAGAAAAAAGCCTATGCGTCGTCACGACCGGCCAGAGGTAGGGCGGTGGTGCCACCTAGTATTGAGGAGTGTACTCCCGAGCCGTGTGAAACAACTTTTGATTTCAAATTTGATAAACTTGCCTCTACACCAGGATGATGCGAGCCTATGTCTCAATACATTTACGTGATAACTGAAAGTGAACTTCCACAGGTAAAGATAGATTGCCACTGGGAGGACAAAGATGTGGTGATCCCTTCCCCTGAAGAGGACATTACTACTCACAAAGCAGGGTACTCGAGCGTGTACACCTATCCATTCACGTTGGGTCTCGTAGATCTTACTCTGGGCCCCGTCGACCCAGTCATTCTTGATTTTTGCCAACAATATCGAGTGACGCCTGGTCAGATCTACCCCTCATTCTGGCGAATCGTCAATCTCATCAGATACTTCTCGATCAAGGTCAAGGGGATGCCTTTTACCCTCAACCACCTGATCAGACTATACAACCCTCGCCTCTATCGAGGTGGCACTGATAAAGTTGCAACGCTGATCTACAAAATCTCTCTTCTCCAGCATCAATGAGGACAAGCACCGAGGATGGATGAGTCGGTTTGTCCGATTAAGGACCTCCGACTTGATTCCTGCTGAGAGGATGCCATTCCCCGAAGAATGGAACATGAAACATAAGTACCCCATTCTATATTTTCTCCTTGGTTGATGATAATAGGTACAATACAAATAATCTATACAGATTTATCGATAGTGATCTAATATTCTGCTCTTCTTGCTCTTTCTCGATCTCATCCCCTTCTCGTGATGCAGCTCTTGCTTGGTTTCATGGTGCAGTACGGGACCTCGCAGGGTGTGTTCAGCAGCTGGCTTCTTCTTTTTCATATGCCAAACGCAGCTGGCGGGACTTGGCCACGGGTCGATGGGAGGCCGAAAACCATGGTGAATCCTTTTTTATATTGGTGTACCTTAGTGTTGTGTATCTTAGTGAAATGCCTACTCCATTTTCTTTATGCAAGCCTCGGGGACGCCGTTGCTATGCGGCCGCCCCACCCGACGAAGAAGCAATTCCAAAGCCTGTCAAAGAAAACAAGAGGAAAAGGTGATCGCCTGCAAACTCCCCGAAGCCAAAGAAAAACAAGGCTCGAAAGCCTAAGGTCGATACCATGGCCCTGGTTCCGGATATTGCTCAACCCCTTCGGGACGAGGAGGAAGAGGGAGAAGATGATGACTGCCTGTTGGTAGCTCGGACAAGAGGAAGCACTGATGCTTCGAGGGGTGCTGAACCAATGGCGGCAGATGCAGTTCAATCTCGAATCGAAGAAATCTTCAAGGGGAGCTCGAGCAGAGTCCCCGAACCATTAGGTAGGAAAAGTGCATCTCGTCCCGGAGGACGTTTGGGGGCGAGCTCGAAGATCCTAATTCGTAGGCCTCCCAAAGATAGGACAACATCCCAAGTGAATCACTTGGGGTAATAAATGTAGATGATTCACCATCGGGCCCGGTGTTCTCCGAAGGGCAAATATGAGAAGCCTAGGCCATGAGGACCCCAGATGTGGGGATGACTCATGGAGAAAGTGAAATCTTTCGAGAATGCCTTGCGGGGGTCGAGGAGAGTCCCGACCTTGACGCTTCATTTATCTTTGATGAGGCCCAAAGGCTCCTTAAACAAGTAAGCTTCTGTCCTTGTAACTACGTCCGAATTTAATCTTTATCTTTCTGATTTCTAGCTTCTTTTTCCTGCATGAAGGCCGTGTTGCTTCACCAACGAGCATTTTCCAATTCCCGGGCCGAGCTTTCCCCGTGTGAAGCTGAGCTCAAGAAGCTTATGGAGGAAAGGGATAGCCTCACATCCTCTACGTCAAAAAGAGGGGGAGATCAATGACCTCCGAATCGAATTGGCAAACGCTCGTCAATATCAGACCGAGCTTATTTAGAAGGTACTATAGTTTTCGGAGGCATATCGTGCATTTACTTGATTTGGCGACTAACACTTCAACATTGTAGTTCCAACAGAAGGGCGAGTTGGTGGAGCAGCTTCGAGAGGAGCTCAAGACGAAGGAGGCCGAGACCTTAGGATGGAAACAACACATGGACCGCCTTGCCTTGGAAAAGGATACACTTCGAGCGCAACTGACCTCTATCGAGCATCAGCTCCAAAATGCCAAGGAGGAAAGTACGGCCAGGAGTCGCAAAATTGAGGAGCTTGAAGCTAAATCGGTCGCTGAGCTTGCGAAGGCCAAATCCTAAACGGAAGCATTTGGGTCCTCGTACCGAGCTGACGTCGAACTGCTAACACTCGGGCGCAGGAGATCTCCTTGCGGCTGAAGTTAGGTTGTCATGTGCCTTTAATCATGCAAAGCTGCAGTCCCGGAGACAAACTCTCGAGGAGGTTTACGCTCGTGGCTTCGATCTCTCGGTTGATATCGAAAAGATAAAACCCTTGGAGGAAGAGGCTGTCGCTTTTCTCTCCGATGATGAGGATTCCGCTAGCGGTTCCAAGAGCGGGGAGGATGAAGATGAATTCCCCGAGGAGGATGTTCTCAAAGATCCTACTTTCGAGGAAGCGCCCCCAAAGTAGATTACGTCTCTTTTTGTTTTTTGTATTTTTGTGTAAGGGCCTTTGTAAATATCTTTTGGAAACATTTCATATCAATACAAAGGATCTCTTTGCTTCATCTTTGATTCGTATTGAATTTTGTTCCATATTCTCTTGTGAAATAATTTGATGTTTCAACTTTATGATCAGTTCGAATGTTGACTAAGGGCCAGAATATAACAAACCCTTAGGTTTTTAATTTTCAAAGGGCGTTCTTTATAATAAGGTACCTCTTAATGTTTTTGTCAATCCTCAAGCTAAGGCCGAGTTGATTCGATGTGAGCTCGGGATAATGGGACTCTTGAGTCCGAGTTGAGCAAGGTCTTGGACCCTATATGTTCTGGCCATTAGGCTCTTTTATATTGGCCCTTAGGCTCTCTAAATTGGCTTATTCGGCTTCTAAAATGGCTATGATTTTCCCTCATATTGGCTAAAAGACTTTGTTAAAAAATTTCTACGCCTTAAGCATATTTTTTTTGTATCTGTTGGGTTCTTCGAAGGTTTCGGCAGATTGGAACCTTATTTGTAATTTGTTTGTGTAAATGTAATCGAATACCCCTTGAGGTTTTCTCGAAAGCTGATTTTATCGGAGCCATTAAATTATTCGAGGGCTGATTTTATCGAAGCCCTTTATCATTTGTTTTTGCCGAGGGTAGCCTGATTTAACCGGTTTTGCAATTGTTTGAAGGTCTTGAATTTTTGGCGGAAGTCGGACGTCACCGAGCCACATTATTTCGGCGGTAGCCTCTTTATATGACTGTAGTGTTTGGGTATGTCTCTTGGACTTGTTTCCCAATAACTTTTCGAACTTGTTCAAAAGGTTAGTCCCCGAGTATGATGGCCTTGGCCTTTTATCGAGGGGAGGCCTCTTTGAGGTCTTTTGAATTTGAGTTTTTGATGACTCGGATTTGTTGGCTGTAGATGACAATCCCGAGTATTCGGGATGTATTTGCGTTCTGGCCCTTGGGCCATTTCTCCTAGGATTATAAGTGTAGGGCTCGTGTAGTAGTAGACTTTTTTCGAGACACAAAGTTTTTTGATACAAAAAGAAGGCTTCTTCGAATAATTGATACATGCGTACATCTGGGCTCGACTATTTTATATGGACACGGTTCATCTGACCGTTTGGCCCATTACAAAGTTCGCCTATCGAAGCCCTCTTTGGCGTAAAGTATTTTCTTCGAAAACATAACCTCCGAGGGTGGTGCCCCCCAGTAAGCGAGGTTGATTGAAAAGAAGCCTTGGATACTGTCAAGTTATCCTTAGGTAGCACATAGTTGTTGCCTTGTTAAAAATCTCACCGGTAAAACCCATTTGGGACAAAATACAATATAAGGGAAAAAGAGTGCAACGCGTGCTTTAAAACCTGAGTTCTTCGAGTTAAAGGGTATCTCGACGTCTTTGATCAAACACATGCACTGAGTTAGTCTCAAATATTAATGGAAAATGGAGAAAATCATACCTTAGCAATAATATCGCTTGAGTAGTGACACATTCCAATTGTTTGGTAGCTGTTCGCCTTCCATTGTGCTAAGTTTGTAAGATCCCTTTCCAACGACTCCGATGACTCGACGGTCATTCGTAATTTGGGCCTAGCTTCCTTTCATTTCGGTCTCGAGTATTGAGGGTGACTTTCCTTAGAGCTAAGTCCCCGACTCCGAAGTGGCGAAGGTTTGCCCTTCTGTTATAATACCTCTCAATCCTTTGTTTTTGAGCGGCCATTCAGACAAGTGTAACTTCTCGCTTTTCATCTAATAATTCGAGACAAGTGTTCATAGCCTCGTGGTTTGAATCCTCGGTAGTGTGCTAAAACCTGATGCTAGGCTCCCCGACCTCGACCAGAATCAAAGCTTCGGACCCATACACCAAAGAGAAAGGAGTTTCCCCCGTGCTTGATTTTGACGTATTTCGATATGCCCATAGTACCTCGGGCAACACTTCTCTCCATTTCCCTTTAGTATCATTCAACCTCTTCTTCAAGTTTTGGATAATAGTTTTGTTTTTAGACTCAGCCTGGCCATTAGCGCTTGGGTGGTATGGCGTCGACAAAATCATTTTTATTTTGTGATCTTCGAGGAATTTTGTCACTGTGCTGCCGATAAATTATTTCCCATAGTCGCACACTATCTCAGCGGGTATCCCAAACCGGTAGGCGATGTGGTCCAATATAAAGTCTATGACTTCTTTTTCTCTTACTTTCTCGAAGGCATGCGCTTCCACCCATTTTGAAAAGTAGTCAGTCATAAACAAAATGAACTTAGCTTTACCTGGCGCCGCTGGCAGGGGCCGACGATATCCATTCCCCATTTCATGAATGGCCACGGGGATAGGACCGAATGGAGTTGTTCTTCGGGCTGATGGATCATTGGCGCAAACCTTTGGCATTTATCACACTTTCGGACTAACTCTTTTGTATCTCTTTCCATGCTATCCCAGTAGTACCCAGCTCTTGTCACCTTATGAACCAAAGAGTCGGCGCCGGAATGGTTCCCTCATGTTCCTTCATGGATTTCTCTCAACACATAATCGATGTCCCCTGGTCCTAAGCACACTGCCAATGGTCTGTCGAAGGTTCTCCTATATAATGTTTCATTTTCGTCTAGTGTGAATCGAGCTGCTTTAGTTTGTAAGGCCCTCGACTCCTTAGGTTCTGATGGGAGCTTTCCGTGCTTCAAATATTCGACATATTTATTCCTCCAATCCTATGTCAAACTTGTAGAGTTTAGTCAACATGGCCTTCTTCGATGACGGATCTCGACAACTGAACAACAGTCCCTGGGACAATTTCATCTTCCTCGACCGATGACCCCAAATTTGCAAGTGTGTCGGCCTCGCTGTTTTGATCCCGAGGTATATGGTCCAACGTCCATTCCTTGAAATGGTGCATCGTTACTTGCAGCTTGTCCAAATATCTTTGCATTCTATCTTCTCGAACTTTGAAGCTTTTGTTCACTTGGTTTACCACCAAAAGAGAGTCACATTTGGCTTCAATGACCTCCACTCTCAGGCTTTTGGCTAATTTGAGACCTGCAATAATAGCCTCGTACTCGGCCTCATTGTTAGTTAATCTAGAAGTTTTAATAGACTGTCTAATGAAATTTCCCCTGGGCGGTTTTAAAATAATACCGAGCTCGGACCCTTTCACATTCAAGGCACCGTCTGTGAAGAGGGTCCATACCCCCGATAATGTACCCATTTTTAATAGAAGTTCCTTTTCTACTTCGGGTACGAGGGCATGTGTAAAATCTTCCATGAAATTTGCCCAAATTTGAGATTTGATAGCGGTTCGGGGTTGATATTCAATATCATACCCTCCGAGTTCGATGGCACATTTGGCCAATCGGCCCGATAGCTCAGGCTTATGCAAAATATTTCTAAGTGGGTACGTGGTTAACACACATATGGGATGACATAGGAAATATGGCTTCAACTTCCTAAATGCGCTTATTAGTGCAAGTGCTAACTTTTCTAAATGTGGATACCTGGTTTCTGCATCTCCTAAGGTTCGACTCTCATAATAAACAGGAAATTGCGTACCTTGCTCTTCTCGAATCAGCATGCCACTTACCGCTACCTTAGACACAGCCAAATACAAGTAATGTTTTCATCCGCTTTAGGAGTGTAAAGTAGGGGCGGGCTCGACATGTACCATTTTAACTCCTCCAGTGCTTGCTCACATTCTGGAGTCCGCGCGAAATTATTCTTCTTTTTGAGAAGTGAAATGAACTGGTGACTCCGATATGATGACTTCGAGATAAACCGGCCCAAAGCGACTATTAGTCCAGTTAGCCGTTTTCCACGATGGTAATTTCTTCGATAGTTTTAGTTTTGTCGGGATTGATCTCGATCCCCTTATTCGACACCATGAAACCCAAAAACTTGCCCGAGCCGACTCCGAAGGCACATTTCTCGGGGTTGAGCTTCATGTTATATTTTCTCAAAATTTCAAATGTTGCCAGCAAATGAGTTAAATGGTCCTCTGCGTGCAGGGACTTAACTAGCATGTCATCAATATAAACTTCCATAGACTTGCCTATCTATTGTTCGAACATCTTATTACTAGGCGTTGGCATGTAGCACATGTATTTTTTAGCCCGTAGGGCATTAAATTGTAACAATAAGTTCCATACTTCGTGATAAACGACGTTTTTTCCTGGTCCTCCCGGTTCATTTGAATTTGATTGCACCCGGAGTAGGAGTCGAGAAAAGTAAGGATCTCGTGGCCGGCCGTGGCGTCAATCATACGATCGATGTAAGGCAATGGGAAAGAGTCTTCAGGGCATGCCTTGTTCAAATTCTTATATTCTACGCACATTCTAAGTTTATTTCCTTTTTTAGGGACCACTACCACATTGGTTAACCACTCTGGGTATTTTACCTCCCTAATGGACCCTATTTTGAGAAGTTTAGTTACCTCATCTTTTATGAATGCATGCTTCACCTCGAACTGGGGCCTTCTTTTTTGTTTCACCGGTCTGAACCTGGGGTCGAGACTCAGTCGATGAGTGGTTATCTCCGGCGCGATCCCTGTCATATCTAAGTGGGACCAAGCAAAACAATCTATGTTATCGATAAGAAATTGAATAAGTTTTTTCCTGAGTTCGGGGGTTAATTCTGTTCCAAAGTATACCTTCCGTTTCGGTAGATGCTCGATCAATATCACCTGTTCCAGTTCCTCGACCGTAGACCTTGTTGTATCTGATTCATCGGGGCATACGAAATCTCGAGGGGTAATGAAGTCTTCTTCTTCGTCCCCGACAGCATATTCTTCAATCGAGGACGTAGGCTGTGATTGCTATTTGTCCACCTTCTTGTCCTTGGTGTTCGTCTTCTCCGAGATAGAAGGTGTCGGTGTTGGTGTCAAATCATGAACTACAAACATCTCCTTTGATACGTGTTTCTCTCTATACACCGTTTTCACTCCTCCTTTTGTTGGGAACTTCATCATTTGGTGAAGGCTTGAAGGTACTGCTCTTATGCTATGAATCCACGGTCTTCCAAGCAATGCATTGTATCTCATGTCACCTTCCATTACATGAAATTTTGTGTCATGTATAGTCCTAGCTACGTTCGTTGGTAAGATTATTTCTCCTTTCATTGTCTCACTGGCCATGTTGAAGCTATTCAAGACTCGAGATGCAGGTACAATTTGATCTTGCAGCCCGAGCTGCTCTACAACCCTCGACCTTATTATGTTCGCCGAGCTACCTGGATCCACAAGAAAACGTTTAACTTGAACATTATTTAACAGAATAGAAATTACAAGTGCTTGTGAGGGTGCCTTCGGGCATGTAGTCTCGGGTCTGGATCTCCCTTGAAAATGATACTTTGGTACGCCTGAAATAGGTCCCTGTGGGACGTCGACTCCGCCGATGATCATATGGATAACATGCTGAGGTTCATCCTGTTCATTCTTTCTATAGGCGTCTCTTTGCCTGAAGTGATTTTTGGCTCTATCACTGAGAAACTCTCGGAGACGCCCCTCGTTGAATAGTCGAGCCACCTCTTCTCTCAAATGTCTGCAATCTTCGGTCCTATGTCCACGCGTACCATGGTATTTTCACATCAAGTTAGGATTCTTTGAGAAGGGTCGGTTTGTATAGGTCTGGGCCACCTGGTGTCATTAATCTTTCCAATGGCTGAAACGATGCTTGAGGCATCGATGCTGAAATTATACTCTGCTAGTCGAGGTGCTTCCGTCGGTTCTGTATGCCTATCAAGTATGGTCTTACTCATAAGTCCCCGAGGATTCTGTCCTCGATCTAATCTCCGATCATTCCGATGTACATTGAGCCTTGAACTGCTGACTCTTCGATCTTCGGCGTACGACTGATAACGTTACTTGCTGGACCTCGATTCTCTGTTGGTATCCCTTGAATCTTTCGTCACCGATCTTCTTGGATAAACTGAACCTGAGGGGGCTTCCAACTCGTCATCCTCGACCCTAATTTTTGACTGATATCGGTTATGCACGTCCGCCCAAGTCACGGTGGGGTACCCAATCAAATTTTGTTTCAGGTGTTGTGAAGCCATCGAGCTACGCTCGTTTAACCCCTGGGTGAAGGCCAGAACGACCCAATCATTGGAGACCGGTGGTAAGTCTATTCTTTCCATCTAAACCGGGACACAAACTCCCTCAGCATTTCGTTGTCCATTTGCTTAATTTTTAAGACGTCCGATTTTCTCGTTGCAACCTTTATGGCAACAGCATGTGCCTTTACAAGTGAATCCGCCGACATGGCGAATGAATCAATAGAGTTCGAGGGCAGGTTGTGGTACCAAATGATCGCTCCCTTAGACAAAGTTTCTCCAAATTTTTTCAACGGAACAGACTCGATCTCACCGTCTTCCAAGTCATTCCCTTTTATGCCACATGTGTATGTAGTGATACGTTCATTAGGATCGGTGGTCCCGTTGTATTTAGGTTTGTCCGGCATGCGAAACTTCTTAGGAATAGGATTCGGGGCCGCGCTCGGGGGAAAAGGCTTTTACACGAACTTTTTGGAGTCTAAACCTTTCAAAATCAGAGGAGCCCCTGGTATTTGGTCTACTTGTGAGTTGTATGTCTCTACCTTTTTGTCATTATGCTTGATCCTTTTTTCTCCCGACTCAATCCTCCTAGTGAGTTCTTCAAGTATTTTCATGATTGTGGGGCCAGCCCCTGATCTATTATTACTCGACCTTTCCGGCATCGGCTCAACACGTCGAGCGGTATCTAGCCCAACCGTGCTCGGAGTTTTTTGTTGACTTTGGAGCTGAGTAAAAGCAACCTGTTGCGCTTGTAGAATTTCCAAGATTACTTGGAGATTGACTCCTCCATCTCCTACACCCTGTGCTCCTTGACCACCGGATCGGACTTCCCTACGTACACTCCCCCCGGGGTCTGTTCCCAACTCAGCATTTAAGGCAATGTGCGAGCTGACATCGACCGGTTCCATATTTGGCATTTCCCCAGGGTTAAGCGGTGGTACAACGGCTCCCGGAGCGGTTATTTTTTCATTTTCCCCATGAGATCCAAGACCATCACTGCCATGTGAGAGCATGTTCTGAGAGTTTGACATCTTTTTACCTAAAAACAAAGAATCTTTGACAAGAACAAGTGTGAAAGATAATGGGTATTATAAAAAATTAGTACTGAAATAACCACTTCTATCTTTAGTCCCCATGGTGGGCACCAAACTGTTTACCCTAAAAATCTAAGTAACAATTCAAATTTATAATTAGGTCTAAAAGATATGTGATTTATTCCAATACTGATTGTTTAATCAAGAAAATAAGTATAAGAATAGTGTAAGCGAGTCAAACCAAACCAATGTATGAACAAACCTCGACCTCGAGCCAAGATAACCTCAAGGTGACCTCGCTGAACAGTAGAATAAAGCAAAGGGAATATAAATAAGTTAAAGAACAATTCTGAGCACAAAAGCTGAGTAGTATATTCTTTGCCAATGATTGAATATGTCCATAAAATGATTGGGGTCCCCTTTATATAGGAGAGGAATCCCAAATATTGTGAGCTTCGTCGGATTCCGAGATGTGGGCCGGGGGCCGGGTTTGGCCAATTTCGGGATTTTTGATGTAATTTGATAATTTTCGCTTGGGTTTTGTTCCTTTAGCGTATGTTGATGATAATATACAGATTTTGGTTAGATTTGGAGCATTTGGAGGCTGATTCGAGGGGCAAAAGCATTGCAAGCTAGATTTCAGGCCGGATTGAGGTGAGTAATGATTTTAAATGCTGTTCTGAGGGTATGAAACCCCGGGTTGCACAACGTCGTGCTATATTGAGGTGAAACACACGCTAGATGATGAGCGTGGGGTCATGCACCGTTGGGGATTGTGACTTAGTCCATTCCGAATGACTATTTTTCTGTATAATTGGCAGCTAGTTGTTTGATATTATTATACTTTGGGCTAAATGTCATATTTGGGCTTCGTTCCAACTGTTTGAACCCTTAGGGGATTGTTAATGATATTTTCCTCACTGTTTGATTTCATACTTGTGCTCAATCATGCTATATTTCTACTATTTTAAAAACTCAGCTATGTTATTCTGTTTTAAACACATTAATTGATATTTTCAAAGATATTTGAGATGAGCTTCATATTTTACTGATGCCCGAGGAGCTTATGAGATTCTGACTGAGTAAGGCCGAGGGCCTGTATTGTGAGGATACTTTTGGGTTGGGTTGTACGCCGCAGCAGTGATACACTGATTATGATAATGAAGCCGAGGGCCTGAGATTATGCGCCACGAGGTGGCTTGATATTGATATGAGGCCGAGAGCCTGTTTATGATGCCACGAGATGGCTTGATATTGCGCTTGGGCCGTAAGGGGACCCTCCAGGAGTCTGCACACCCCCTAGTGAGCGCGGGTACCCATTGTGTTGTGAGATATAGCCTGAGGGGATGGTATGGTTCTGAGATATAGCCCGAGGGGCTGGTGTTGTTCTGAGATATTGCCCGAGGGGCGGATTTGTTGACATTGTGCCCCAGGGGCGAACCTTTATGTGCTTATCTTTCTTATTTACCTGTCATGTACCTGTTTAATTGTGTAATTGTGCCCGAGGGGCAAATCTTCTATGCTTATCTGTTCTAATTGCTTGCATTCAATTGCTTAACTGTTGAAAATCCATTTTTGAAGAAGTTTAAACTTAGCTAAGGTGCTTATGAGATTTCACAGCTTCATTGCTTTCTTACTGGTTTTGTACTGCTTCTATACAACATGTTGATGTACTCTTCGTGATTTCCTATCACTCTGTCTTCATTTATTTTTATTACTCACTGAGTTGGAAGTACTCACTTTACTCCCTGCACCTTGTGTGCAGATTCAGGTATTTCTGAACCCGGTAGCGGGTATTAGTTGCTCAGAGGCAGAGTCATCGGAGTTTAGCAAGGTAGCTGCCCGACGTTCGCAGCACTGCTTTTCTCCCTCTCGATTTCATTAGACTGTATTTAATACATTTTTGACTCTAGTTGTATTCGGACCTTAGTAGATGCCCATGACTAGTGACACCCCGGTATCGGGCTGTGTTGGGTTTGTTTTCCGCAAATTATACTGTTAACTGCTTATTTTTGAAATTTTATCATATTTACGACTTAATACTTATTATTTTATTGCTTAAGATTGGAATGGGAATGTGTCGGCTGGCCTTGTCTTCACGAGAGGCGCCATCACGACCGGGTCCGGGTTTAGGGTCGTGACATATGCAGTTAATGCTGAAACATGCTGAAGTTTGTTGAATTCATTTGCTAAAACTTCAGCCCAATGTGCTGACGTTATTTAGTTCCTTTCTAAAACTTCAGCATTTAATAAGCTGATTTTTTTTCCCTGGATTCGTGAATCCTGTCATACGGCTTTTTCAAAAAAGCTTCAGCTGATATGCTGAAGTTATTTAGTTTATTTTTAAAAACTTCAGCACTTAATAAGCTGAAGTTTTCTTTGCAGGATTCACTAATTATGTCATACATCTATTTTCAAAAGACTTCCGCAGAAGATGCTTAAGTGATTTAGTTCATTTGTAAAAACTTCAGCACAAACAACCTAAAAATTCTTCTGTTCACTTTCCTAATACTTGCCACTAAACATGCTTCTGCAGGATGAGTTCAATTTGCCTTGTTATAACTTTCAATGGGAGGTGGACTCCCGATTTCAAATACTTGGATCATGATACAAAACTTGTTCTACTTAATAAGCACATATCATTCAATAGTTTCCTGAAGAAAATTAGTGAAGTTGCAAATATTGATTCAACCACATATTCACTAAAAGTATGGTTTGATATCAAACTAAATACAAGCAAAGGAATGTTTGTAACATCAGATGAAGAACTCAGTACCTGTATACATTTGCTTACAACTGATTCAGCCTACAAGAATTGCCATTTCGTGATCGAAAAAATACAACATTCAGAATCTGCAGCATTCAAACAATCTCTTGCATATGCGATAGATTCAGAACCTTTTGCTGATTATCAACATGAACTAGGACAACCAATAATGGAAGTAGACAACGAGAAACAACCTCCTAACATTACAGCTGCTTCACAATATATAATTCTGCAACAATTACCCACTTCTCCAATAAATTCGTACCAGTTTCCCGATGACCAAGAAGAAGAAGGACAGCTAATAATGCAAATTGACAACCAACACACAATCCAACAAAGTTTTTTGTTACCTTCTTCAATGATAAGCAACAACAAAGATAAAGTAAACATGGAGCTTATACCGATAACATCAGATAGAATTGTAGAAATTGCTGAAACTTCTAGTGCTTCTCAGAAATCAAGAAAAAGAGTGAGGAGAAAGCTGAAAGAATCTCCACCATGTAAAATACTTAGGCACGATGTGTTGCCTGAGGAAGTAAGAGTCGGATCAATTTTTGAGAACAAACAAAACATGACTAAATTTTTCTACAGCTTGGTGATAAACCAGAAAGTTGATATCACTGCTGTTAGATCATGTTCAAAGAGATACGAGCTGAAATGCATCATGGACAAATGTGGTTGGAATGTACGTGCTACCAGAATAAAAAATTCCATACTATTCAGGGTGATAAAATATCATAACAACCATGAATGCTCGGTTGATGCAAGAAAATCAGATCAGAAGCATGCTACATTAAATTTTATAAGTAACAAATTATAGAACATGTTCGAGACAAAAAGATAGAGGTTACACCAGCCTTTGTAGAAAACGAAATGAAAAAGAAATTTGGGATTGAAAGTGGTTATCATAAGGTATGGTGCGCTATTCAAAAAGCTGTTGCTTGCATAAGGGGAATACCTGAAGAGAACTACCAGATTCTTCCTTCATACCTACATATGATGGTGTGTAAAAACCCAGGAACGTACACAAGCATAAAAAGAGATGGGCAGAATAGGTAAGCAAAACAATACTAACCATCAGCCTGAAGTTTCAAATGTTCCTATTCGAAAAACTTCACACCTTATGATTTGTTTTTTTGTGTTTCACTGTACAGATTTGCTTACATGTTCTTTGCTCCTGCGGCATCAGTAGTTGGTTGGTCCTACTGTAGACCCGTTATTGCAGTAGATACAATGTTTTTAAAGTCAAAATATCGTGGTGTTCTATTTGTTGTTGTATCAAAGGATGCAAACAACCAAATCTTTCCTCTATGTTTTGGTGTAGCAGATTCAGAAAACAATGAGGCATACATTTGGTTCTTCAGGGAAATCAGAAAAGCAATTCAAGTCCGTCGTGAACTGGTTTTTTTGTCAGATAGAAATCAATCGATCGCAAATGGGATTATAAAAGTTTTTCCTGAAGCTCACCATGGTATCTGCCTCTATCACTTTGAGAAATATTTAAAGCAAAGACATGCAAAAGCCACGGTAATAAATCTTTTTCAAAGTGCTGCAAGGTCATACAAACGTGAAGATTTTAATCAGTTAATGTCCTAACTCAAAAGTGTTGACAAGAAAACATAGAATTACATAATGGAAGAGCCTCCAGAGAGATGGGCTCGATCGTGGTTCCCACGGCGACGTTATGATATGCTAACAACAAACATGGTAGAATCAATGAATTCCGTTTTACTAAAAGGGAGAGAAATGCCTATTTTAAGAATGTTAGATTTCATCCAAGAAAAGTTGGGAGAGTGATTTTACGAACGCAGAAAAAAGGCAAATGAAACTTTTCACAGAGTATCAATATAGGCAGAAGAAGAGATGACTAAGAAGATGGACTTGGCTTGCAAAATGTTTGTGGGTATATTTATTAACTTCAGCTTTTAATATCTGTTGCAGTGATTTACTCCTTACATTTAAAAAACTTCATACTTTTTCTTTTTGAAGCAACAATACACTAATATAGTTTATCTTAATTTTTTATTCCTTGTTAGGTGTTCAACCTTGATTCAATGTAGTTTGGAATAAATAGTGAAGGAATCGGATTCATGGAGGACTTAAAGAAGAGAACTTGTGACTGCCTAGAATTCCAACTTGATGAATTGTCCTGTCCACATGTAATTGATGCTATTGATAAGAGATATTTGCAGAAATCTGATTACTGCTCGTCTGTGGGAATTTTCTAGCCAAAGCCTTAGTTCCCTCTAGATCCAAACATGGTCTTAGCTCTATCTCCCATTTGGTGAAGTTTAACCCTTTCATTACGAATGTCGACTTGCGAAACCAGTCAGTAAACCCCCAAAACCGCCAAACCAACCAAGGATAAATCCTTACGCGAAACCGGAGTTATGCCTGGTTTATACACGAAATGTCACGACCCGAACCGGCCCGGTCGTGATGGTGCTTCTCGTGAAGACAAGGCCAGCCGATACAACACTCACATTATCCCCTTAAGCATTAAGAATCATTTTTAAGCCTTTAATTAAACAATGTTTCATAATAACTTCTGAAATAACAGTGCGGAATAAAAATACAAGCTCGACCTCGGGGTGTCACTAGTCATGAGCATCTATCAAGGTCTGCATACAACAAGAAATCTAAAATAATGTACTAAAAACAGCAATAACAATGTGAGGAAGGGAGCGGTGCAGCGAACGTCATGCAGCCACCTGCTAACTCTGATAACTCCGCGCCTGAGCAAATCAACACCCGCTACCGGGTTCCGATATAACCTGAATCTGCACACGAGGTGCAGGGAGTAATGTGAGTACTCCAACCCAGTAAGTAATAAGAGTAAATAAAGACTGAGAAGCAGGAAATAACGAATTCACATTCACATTAGGCTCAATAAACACAACAGGCTTTCAAAACATAATACGAGTCAATCTTCCCTTTTTAAAATCCAACTTTTAGTAAAAATTATTTTTGAAATACTTTCCAGCCGTTTTCATAGGGGTTCAATACCATTTAAATTAATAATAGAGATTAAAGCCATAATCGGCCCCCTTGGGCAAAGCATAGTTCGTAAAACACTTCATAACTTGAAAATCTCTGTGGAAATAACCAATGCCAAATCAGTGATTAATTTCTGAACATCTCATAAACCCCAGTTTAAATAAAAGTTGTTTTAAAATATTTATTCAACTTTTTCGACAGAGGCTCAATATAAAGATGAGTGAAAACAGTCAATAAATCAACATATTCGATAGAAACTCACTTTAAAGAGGAGTGAAATCAATAAGTTCATAAATAGGCCTCTCAGGCAAGACATCACTCATATGCATGTATATATCTATTGCCTCTCGGGCTAGCCTCTCTGTCACTCGTGACTCAACTCTAACCAATCAGTACTCGCACTCGACGTTCACGCTCAATAGGTATCATATGGTAACCACTGTGGCGTGCAGCCCGATCCATATATATATAGTAACCATTGCGGCGTGCAGCCCGATCCATATATCGCTGCGGCGTGCAGCCCGATCCATATATTTCCGTCGACGGTCGCTCACGTAGGGGAGTGCAGCTCCGGGAGGGCCCTTACGGCCCAGCGCATATGCTGC
>NC_031989.1:452744-575855 GCF_001879085.1 Nicotiana attenuata
CAACCCGATCCATATATCGCTGCGGCGTGCAGCCCGATCCATATACTTCGTCGACGGCGCTCACTGGGGGTGTGCAGACTCCGGGAGGGGCCCCTTACGACCCAAGCGCAATATTGCTACGGCGTGCAGCCCGACCCATATAAGTATTGCTGCAGCGTGCAGCCCGATCCGTATCTATATATGTATATATATATATATATATATATATATATATATATTGTTGCGGCGTGCAGGCCGATCCATAGATATATAATCCTCACAACTAGGCCCTCGGCCTCTCTGTCATTAACTTCACCATCAGACTCTTAGTATATCTCAATCATCAATCTCACAATCAGACCCTTGGTCTATCTCAATAAAATAGGGAACTCAGCTCAAAACAGTTTCCACATTTTAAGAATATAGTGATAAAGCCAGACTTGAGTAATAAACAGGCAACACATGACTGAGGACATGCTTCCAACACATTTAGAATGACGATAGATACTAAAATGCCCCTAAGGGTCTCAACAAGTCGGCACAAGGCCCCAAACATGGCATACAACCCAAAATATAATAACATCAAACAATTAACTATCAAATACGCATTAAAGTACTCGTTCGGGAAGGACTAGGATCACAATTCCCAGCGGTGCTCTACCCCACGCTCGTCATCTAGCATGTAAGTCACCTCAAAGTAACACAACGATGTGTAATCCGGGGTTTCAAACCCTCAGGAGCAATGCACAACATCTCGTTGACCATTAATTGCCTTACGCGAACGCGACGAACCAGACGCGAACGCGATGCCTAATCCGCTTAAACCTTCACGAATGCGGTATCCATCACGCGAACGCGTAGCTTCCACTTGCCATACCATCGCGAACGTGTAAACTATATTGCGAACCCGAAACACAAAAGGGCCAGGACCCAGCTGCTCTATTTACACTACGCGAACGCGGGAAACACATCGCGTTCGCGAAACACTCAGGACCTCACCCCTTCGCGGATGCGGGACCAACATCGCGAGCGCGAAGGCAAAATTCATAGCCTCCTCATGCATCCCTTCGCGAACGCGAGAGCCTTCTCGCGAACGCGAAGGCCAAACGTCTGCAATAGAAACTTCAGAAAATCTGCAACTTCAAAATACCAACAATTGTCCGATTGACCCTTCGAAACTCACTTGAGGCCGTCGGGACCCCAACCAAAAGCACCAACTATCCTAAAACCTCATTCAAACTTGTTCCAATCATCAAAACACCTCAAACAACATCAAATCACTCAAAACACATCGGATTTAAGCCTAAGTTTTCCAAAAACTTCCGAAATACACTTTCGATCAAAAACCCGACCAAACGACGTCTGAATGACCTGAAATTTTGCACACACATCCCATAGGACATAACGAAGCTACAACAACTCTTGGAATTCCATTCCGACCCTCGGATCAAAATCTCACCTATCAACCGGAATTCGCCAAAATACTAACTTTGCCAATTCAAGCCTAATTCTACATCGGACCTCCTAAACCAATTCCGATCACGCTCCTAAGTCATAAATCACCCAACGAAGCTAACCAAATCATAAAAATTCTTATCCGAGCTCATATACAAATAAGTCAACTCTTGGTCAAACCTTTCAAATTCAAAGCTTTCAACTGAGACTGTTCCTTCAAATTCATACCGATTTCCGTGAAAACCAAAACCAACGATCTACATTAGTCATAATACATCATACGGGGCAAGTCATGCCCGAGAACTGGCGATCAAAGTGCAAAAGCTCAAAACGACCGGTCGGGTCGTTACATCCTCCCCCACTTAAGCACGCGTTCGTCCTCGAACGTACTCAAAGTTGTTTTAAAAGCCAACCAATAGCTGAATAACCTTACCATGCATATACCCGAGGGTGATCCCATGTCACCCTATCTTACATAGGTTCGATAATACAACATCATTGAAGTTTCATAATCCATCCTAGTCCATAAACCATAGAATCACATTTCTGCTTCTAAAATCCTCAATGCTTTCAGAATCTCACATTTATACTGTGAATAAGTCCAAACAAGCTGTAACAGACCATATCCGCTATCTCAGGCACAATCACATGATATACTACATAACTCAAGCACTCGCATCGATAACTTATAATCACAGCAGTTGCACCCAACAACCGAATATCGATAGAAAACCTCTAACAACTACAATCTCCTTCCAACACTTCCACATACTGCCAATGATAAAGGAAACACGCAATAAATCATAACCATTTATCAGATCAACCATCCATATTTGGCAAGGACCATAGCAAATTTTTGAGCCGAACCTCGATATTTATCCATCAAACAAGCTGAAATCGAATCCGTTCGTATTCATTAATGATCCCAACGATCTCCTCTAGTCCAACACACCACTCTGGCGACACGACACATCAATAGAGGCCTAAGCCACAACTAGCATAATACGCGCACCAATAAGCAACGATCTGAACATGCTCAAATCATGGAAATGACTCAAATGAAAGAGCTGTAACTCAAGCTCACCAGTACCACCACAACACAAGGCTGAGAGCCCGTCTCACATCATAGTATAGAACACACGAATCTAACCCGCAAGATCATATCTCCACACAGCTACGCTGCAATGCGCGGTCCAATCCAAACACTGCTCCACATGGGACACCTCAAGTCACTATGCTCGAAATTGACAACTACGCACAATCTGATGTCTGGAACCAAAGAAAATCATTACGCCCACGGTGAAACAATTGACATACATCACGCAAACCCGATAGAACATATCCGATACACCATTCACCGAACAACTCCCAATTACTCTTCCCGCTCGACTTCCATTATGAAATTCTGATAGAACCGCACCGTAGGTGCCTATAACCAACAGATCGTAACGTCTCACAATACTGAAAGATAACTCATAGATCCCCCTAACTGCTAACAGCTCGAAACAAGCGAATCAATATATCCTTCGCCAACAGCAACTCGAAGTCAACAAAACCATCTCGATGCCGGACACATATCCATATAGGTCTACCAATGGACCACACATCAGCTCTAGTTACCCACAACAGATAAATAATCCTTCGAAGGTTCACAATGACTGAATCATAGCACATACTAACATCTGACTAACTTACCCATATTTGCCACCCACAATTACGAGCTAACCTGTGTATGAGAACTTGCAGTCTCCAAGTCCATAAGGCACACGAATTACCATATCTGATCCCAATTCCGCCACTCGCATACACATCTCACCTTTAGACTCAATCTTTCCATGAGACATACTCTACGATTCTTCTGTGCTGCCAAGCAAACTCGATTATCAGCAGCCGATCCGATAAGAAGTGTCGCAATACTACCGAAGTACCATCAACTTAATCACATTGTCTTTTCTGAAACATATACCCTCGTCAAATCACCCCAATTAGCAATACCACTTCCTTAATCATCTGAAACTGCCCGTGCTGCCTAAGAATTTCATGAACTTCCTTTCAGAACTGAACCGTAACTATACAAATGCAAATCTCGATCCTCACAACATACCGCATATACCGTACCGTCCTAGGATAACATGAGAACTTCATCTCCCTTCCGAACCACAGATCACTACGCACTCCACTAGTCAAGAACTTCCCATTGGTCCCATCTAGAAGAAAAATCACTATACATCCCAGGCTCCGCATGCCCATAGAAAATATACATCTCCAAACCACGGCAAAAACTGTCAAGAACTCTCTGTGTTCCCCTTGCACAAATCCGACTTGTCAGGACTGAATCCTTCTAACTCGATCGAGCTAAGAAAGCCATCAAAACCTAAGAGCATCGCTGCAAAATACCTGAAAGAACTCATTGCCTCGAACACACACAAGGAATTAATCATATCCTTACCATACCAACTCGGTCTACTATCAAGCTACTCCATCTATCTAAATTTCCTTCCGATTCATTTTCAACTTGATACTCCCTCTTGCTGTAGCACCACAATTTCTCAACCCAGGTTTACCACACGAGGCCCAAACATAAATCCACACTGTCTAAGACACATAAGCCGCTGAATACTCTCTTAAATATTCCCAAAAGCACCACATTTCGAAACACCTTATTCTAAAGAACTTCCTGCGAATCTAAATTCGTTACCTTTATCTTGCTGATACTAATACATAAAATTCCATAATTAACATGGAAATACCACAAGTCTTGAACTCTTCCAATGAAAACTCGGTTTCTAACCACATATACGACTTTGAGATAGCCAATTGCTACATGAAGCATCTTGAACACATTAGAGCCATTTTCGAGAGTCATTCACTCTATTCATACTGCACTTAACCCGATCAACAAAACCGAACAACCAACGCCTCATTGGAATTTCTGACACTACAACACATAACCTTTCCTTAGTCAAAATTTCCTTTACTCGAGCCATCCTCGGGCTCAATATCCGCAACCAGAACTGATTCACCACACGCCTCAAATCGGAACCAACATAGCACATAACCGAGCAATCAGCTAATCAATAGCAAACTCCCCCACTTGGCTCGAAGCCATAGATCAGAATACACTCAATAACTCATGACACTTATACTCTATTGATGCCACAATACCATAGTGAGATTAAACTCAAATCCTTTGTAAGCTTGTGTAAACACAAATCATCTAGTACTTTAAATCTTCGGCAAATCTCACAACAGTTAAGCCCACTCTCTTAAGCGACCCAAACATTCAAATTTCAGCACTTACATTTCACTTGCACATGAGATCTTCTAACAATCACATAAGGGTCACACAACCCCAGAACTCTTCGAAGGAGATAACCCGCCTGCTTTGCCTTCAGTTAACATTTTTGTATACCTTCCACCGTCATAAACCGTATGCAGTCACTTGGATACATCTCGCAGTACTAACATACTCGTCACATAGCTATCCAGCCGTCACTTCCACTAATAGGAACAATACCGAATATATAGGTTCAAAACACTTGCTCATACAATCAGCACCTTGGTGCTCAAGCCATAAGCAAAGATTCGGCCTCAAGTCCTCCAGACTGGCCCAACATCAACTCACAGAGATCACATCTCGCCCCTCGAACGGGGAATCACAAGCCATCAAGGCACATCTAATACTCAGCGCTCATGCACGCATGCGAACACGTGGGAGGAATTGCAAGAGTTACTTTTCAAGCTGAATCAAGGACGCACGATAAGAATTCAAGAATGTGAAGTTTTTCCTAAAGGTTCGGCAGCCTCTCGAGGATAAATACAGACGTCTAAGTACCGATCCGCGAGACTCTACTAAACCTGCTCATGACTCGTGAGACCGATGTAACCTAGGCTCTGATACCAACTTGTCACGACCCCAACCGGCCCGGTCGTGATGGCGCCTCTCGTGAAGACAAGGCCAGCCAACACAATACTCACATTAGCCCCTTAAGCAGAAGAATCATTTTTAAGCCTTTAATTAAACAATGTTTCATAATAACTTCTGAAATAACAGTGCGGAATAAAAGTACAAGCCCGACCTCGGGGTGTCACTAGTCATGAGCATCTATCAAGGTCTGCATACAACAAGAAACCTAAAATAATATACTAAATACAGATATAACAATGTGAGGAAAGGAGCGGTGCTGCGAACGTCATGCAGCCACCTGCTAACTCTGATGACTCCGCGCCTGAGCAAATCAACAACCGCTACTGGGTTCCGATATACCTGAATCTGCACACAAGGTGCAGGGAGTAATGTGAGTACTCCAACCCAGTAAGTAATAAGAGTAAATAAAGACTGAGCAGTAGGAAACAATGAATCCACATTCACGTTAGGCTCAATAAACACAACAGGCTTTCAAATCATAATACGAGTCAACCTTCCCTTTTAAAACCCAACTTTTAGTAAAAAAAAATCATTTTTGAAATACTTTCCAGCAGTTTCAGTAGGGGTTCAATACCATTTAAAGCAACAGTAGAGATTAAAGTCATAATCGGCCCCTCGGGCAAAGCATAGTGCGTAAAACAGCCCCTCGGGCAAAACAGTAACCATAAACACTTCATAACTTGAAAACCTCGGTGGAAATAACCAAATGCCAAATCAGTGATTTATTTCTGAACATCTCATAAACCCCAGTTTAAATAAAAGTTGTTTTAAAATATTTGTTCAACTTTCCGACAGAGGCTCAATGTAAAGGTGAGTGAAAACAGTCAATAAATCAACATATTCGATAGAAACTCGCTTTAAAGAGGAGTGAAATCAACAAGTTCATAAACAGGCCTCTCAGGCAAACATCACTCATATGCATGTATATATCTATCGCCCCTCGGCTAGCCTCTCTGCCACTCGTGACTCAACTCTTACCAATCAGTACTCGTATTCACGCTCAATAGGTACCATATAGTAACCGCTGCGGCGCGCAGCCCGATCCATATATATATATATATATATATATATATATATATTAACCGCTGCGGCATGCAGCCCGATCCATATATCGCTGCGGCGTGCAGCCCGATCCATATACTTCGTCGACGGCGCTCACTGGGGGGTGTGCAGACTCCGGGAGGGCCCCCTTATGGCCCAAGCGCAATATTGCTGCGGCGTGCAGCCCGACCCATATAAGTATTGCTGCGGCGTGCAGCCCGATCCGTATCCATATATGTTTATATATATATTGTTGCGGTGTGCAGCCCGATCCATAGATATATAATCCTCACAACTAGGCCCTCGGCCTCTCTCAGTCATTAACCTCACCATCAGACTCTCAGTATATCTCAGCCATCAATCTCACAATCAGACCCTCGGTCTATCTCAATAAAACAGGGAACTCAGCCCAAAACAGTTTCCACATTTTAAGAATATAGTGATAAAGCCAGATTTGAGTAATAAACAAGTAACACATGACTGAGGACATGCTTTCAAACAATTAGAGTGAGGATGGATAGTAAAACTGCCCCTAAGGACTAGGTCACAATCCCCAGCTCTGCTCTACCCCACGCTCATCATCTAGCGTGTAAATCACCTCAAAGTAACAC
This sequence comes from Nicotiana attenuata, assembly GCF_001879085.1. Taxonomy (NCBI): domain Eukaryota; kingdom Viridiplantae; phylum Streptophyta; class Magnoliopsida; order Solanales; family Solanaceae; genus Nicotiana; species Nicotiana attenuata. The sequence continues at coordinate 459,759 of NC_031989.1, forward strand.
AACGATGTGTAATCCGGGGTTTCAAACCCCAGGACAGTATTTACAATCATTACTTACCTCGAACCGGCAAAATCTCTAGCTCGCGATGCCTTTGCCCCTCAAATCGGCCTCCAAGCACGTCGAATCTATCTAAAATCAGAACGAATACGTCACAATATGCTAAGGGAACAAGGCCCAAGCGAAAGCAATCGAAAAATATCAAAAATCTCGAAATTAGCAAAACCCGAGCCCCGGGCCCACTTCTCGAAACTCAGAAATTTTCACATCATTAGATTCCTCATCTCCCCACGAGTTCATACATATCAAAAACACAAGAATCAGAGTTCAATTGACCCCTCAAATCCCCAATTTAAGCTCTCTTAAACTCAAGCCCTAAACCTCCATTTTTAGCCCTTTAATCTCTTAAATTTCAGTCCCAAATCATGAAATTCTACCATAGAAAAGTGTTACAAGTCCAAAATCCTTACCTCAACGAAGTCTCTTTGATTTCTCTCATCAAAATCGCCCAAAGCTCCCAATTCCGAGTTCAAAAATGATTAAACCCTTCAAAAATCGCGGAGGATGAAATATATACCTTCTGCCCAGGCCTTTCCGCATCTGCGGCCTGAAACCCGCTTCTGCGGTACCGCATATGCGGCCCAAACAACCGCTTCTGCGGTCACTCACTTAATAGCACAAATCGCATCTGCGATAGAAATACCGCATCTGTGGCTTCGCAGATGCGGCCACCTTGTCCGCTTCTGCGGAAACTGCTCGCCAAGCCAACTCTCGCATCTGCGGCCTCCTTCCCCGCACGTGCGACACCGCACCTGCGGTCCCCAAACCGCAGGTGCGAAAACACCAAAAACAACAAAAAAATCCTGCAATCTTACAAGTCTCAAATCCTTCCTGTTAACCAACGGAAATCACTCCGAGGCCCCCGGGACCTCAACCAAAAGCACAAACATGACCCAATACCTTACTCAAACTTGTTCGTATCATCAAAACACCTCAAACAACATTAAATGACCCAAAACTCATCGAATTCAAGCCTAAGTTTTCCAAAAACTTTTGAAATACGCTTTCGATCAAAACCCGACCAAACCACATTCGAATGACCTGAAATTTTGCACACACATCCCAAGTAACATAACAAAGCTACAGCAACTCTCGGAATTCCATTCCGACCCCCGAATCAAAATCTCACCTATCAACCGAAAATCGCCAAAATACTAACTTTGCCAATTCAAGCCTAAACCTTCCACGGACTTCCAGAATGCATTCCGATCACGCTCCCAAGTCCCAAATCACCTAACGGAGCTAACCAAATATAAAAATTCCGATTCGAGCTCATATACAATTAAGTCAAATCTTGGTCAAACCTTTCAAATTCAAAGCTTTCAACTGAGACTGTTCTTTCAAATTCATTTCGATTTTCCTGAAAACCAAAACCAACGATCTACATCAGTCATAATATATTACACGAGGAAAGTCATGCCCGAGAACTGGCGATCGAAGTGCAAAAGCTCAAATGACCGGTCGGGTCGTTACACGAACACGACGTACACCATGCGAACACGATGCACAAACTCCACTGGGCCAATTCCTCTTATGCGAACGCGAGGACCAATCGCGAACGCGTAGCACAACTACCCAGACCCTTCGCGAACGCAGTGGCCCTCTCGCGAACGCAAAGGCCAAACTCTTCCCCAGCCCCAGCTCCTCTTCGCGAACGCGAGGACCCACTCGCGAATGCGAAGAAGGAAACCAGAACTGACCGCTGCAACTATTTTTCTGCAATTTCCTAAGTTCCAAAAATGGCCTGCTGAGCATCCGAAATACACCCGAGGCCCCCGGGACCTCAACCAAACATGCCAACCAATCCTAAAACATCATTCAAACTTGTACCAATCTTCAAAACACTTCGAACAACATCAAATTCCCCAGAACTCATCGGATTCAAGCCTAAATTTCTAAAATTCTTCCAAATTCCGCTTTTGATAGAAAATCCAACCAAACCACCTCCGAATGACCTAAAATTTTGCACACACGTCCCAAATGACATAACGGAACTACTGCAACTCTCGTAATTCCATTCCGATCCTCGGATCAAAATTTCACTATCGAACCGGAAACTTTAAAAATTCAACTTTCGGCATTTCAAGCCTAAATTAGCTACGAACGTCCAAAACACAATCCGAACACGCCCCTAAACCCGAAATCACCTAACAGAGCTAACAGAACCATCAGATTTCCATTCTGAGGCCGTCTTCACACTGTTCCGACTACGGTCAACTTTCCAACACTTAAGCTCTCATTTAGGGACTAAGTGTCCCAGAACTCTCCGAAACTTAAAACCGAACATCCCGGCAATTAAAAATAGCAGAAATAGACTCAGGGAAAGCAGTTAATAGGGGATCAGGGCGTAAATTCCAAAAAGGACCGGCCGGGTCGTTACAATTCTGCTCCTATTTCTTCTTTCTAGATGTCAGAGCCAGTTCTTTCCTAGAGAAATCCCGGGAGTGTTTCTCCCGTGCCTTCTTGAATTCTTTAACTTAACTAATTATGAACGCCACCTGTCACTTTGTTAATGGTCCACGTGTCATGCCTTTTTTCCACCAATATAGATGGTCTCACCACTTTCGGAATATTCTTAACTGAATATTTGGGAAGTGGTAAGTATTTATGGCGGGAATTCTTTGCCGCCATTTCTCGAGTATCATAATGCTTTTTTAGAACTGATGCGACATAGGTCACGTCCATTTAATACTCAAGACATATGTCCTACCTTGATTGGTTCCGCGATTTTTAGCGCTTTTTAGGGCTTTTCTGCGGCTGCATCAGTCACGAAGTGACGATTCCATTATGACAGTTCATAATGATCAATTTTTATGAGGGTTGCTTCTCCTTATACATACTTTATTATTTCTTGATTTTAGAACATCTCTTTTGTCACGACCCAGACCGATGGGCCATAACGAGTGCCCGAGTCCTACCTGTCGAACACCCCTAAGAATGCGTCAAAGATATAAACGTGAATTAAGGGTAGGTCATGTATCACATCTGTCAATAAACAAACTGCTGAACCACGTGAATAACATACGTGAGGAAAATATGCCCAAAAGGCATATATACATATACATGCGAAATACGGTAGGGCGAGCCGACAAGGCTGCTATAGATAACTATATATCCAGAACTAGAAGCCAACAAGGCCACATACTATCCAATCATACATGACTGTATATAGACCTCCAATACAGTGTACAACTGTTTAAGGGATGGGCTGGGCCCCGTCTTACCCATATCTATATACAAAATTAATGCACCAAAATCAATAATAGCTCCGGATCAAGTGGAGCACACCAACTCTCGCTGATCAAGGATCCTAAGAAGGGGGCCCGTCAGCCTGTCTACCTGCACCTGCGGGCATGAAACGCAGGCCCAGGAAATAGGTACATCAGTACGAATAATGTACCGAGTATGTAAGACATGAAAAATAGTACATACAAGACATAAAAGAACCATGGAGTAAAGGAATCCACCTGTAAGTCTAAATAGCTCTGTGAATCCTGAAACATCTATAATGTCATGCATGTACGTATAAATATCATATCATACCTAGATATGTGTGTACATAACGTCAGCAATCCTTGAGGGCATCTCATCATATCATCTTGGCATCAGAGGGCAAAATCATCAGTGTATACCAACTGATCAGGTGGTGGTGCGTATATAACATCGTAACCTTTTTCCATATCCCATATACATATAATATATGCATATATAACGCCATTTGGTCATGGGTCAATGTACATGTATAAATGAATGAAATGCATAAAAAGTAAGTTTATGAGATTTCTCGGAATGTCATAAGATCAATATGCCTTCGGATAAACTTTATCAACTACGTATTTTCTGAGACCCATGAACAAAATATATAATAATAAGACACATGGGAATTCAAGAACATAGGCACCCCCAGTGCTTTTATGAATAGAGACATTTATGAAAGTTGTGCGTTTGCTTGTTTCGTTTATATCATATGGATCATGCCAAAAGGAACGAAGGGATAGCCTTAACATACCTGAGCTGATTCTCTTGACAATCCTTCCAACACACATTAATCGAGATAAACCACTTAACAACGAGATCGAAGTAGGGGAAAATCCGTATGATATTCTTGAGAAGGTTGTATTGTGTTCCCTTAGAATTTGCAACTCACGTTGCTATAGCATTATAAGGGTTCATATGAATTCCTTTTGAGAATTTCCATCCGTTACTAGCAAGCATATATATTTCCCTTTAATGATGTAGGGATGTGTCTTTATCATAGCGAGTGTGGGCCCCACTTTAGGTGATTACTTAGCCAAAGAATTCTCTAAGTTTGCCACCTAGCCCCATAACTTACCTAGTCAATATTGGCTTGATTAAGAATCCCTACGTGCTGCCACGTTGGGAGGTATTAAGCTTATCCACAATTTCCTAATTAGCTTGTTAATCTCCCATTAAACCAATAATTTACCAATTTCTCACATAATTAAATAATATCCTAACTTAAAAATACTAATCACTTTTAACACACTTTATATACCTTACTATCATGGTCATGGGGTACCTTGTATGGCATTAGTCCATAAATACGGGATATTATAGCTTGGACTGTATTATATCCCAAATTGACAATCTTTAACGAAACTTATTTTCTTTGATTTGCTTACCCTCTAACCTTCACGGTACTTACTTATCACCTATTATAAATAGCATAAATACTTATAAGCTCAAAAATAATCTCATTTCCAAGCCTATGTCGATTAAATTACGACGAGACTTTAACATACGAAAATGCGAAATGTAACATCTTTCTTCAGAAGAGCTGCCACTTGCTTCTCTTCCAGTGTTGTCAGTTACACTTACTGTTAACCCTCTTGTTTCTTTACCTAAAGTTACTCCAGTGATTTCCTCCGCTGCTGACCCTCGTGTAGAAGCTGAGCCTTCTAGGGGCAGGCAGTGTATGAAAAAAGTTTTGATTGAAGTCCCTGATGGTGGGAATTTGTTAAAAAAATTTGGTCAAGCTGATGTGTGGCTAAAACCATTTCTAGGATCCGTGGAAAAGAAGAAGTTCGAGTGTCACAGTTCTTTGACTCTGATGAATGGCATCGTTCAATCTTCTCTCAAGGTACATCTTGTCTTACTTATTGCTATATCCTTCTTTTCTCATTCGTAAATCCTATTCTTTTGTCTTTTTATAGATCAATTTGACAGCTACTGAGCTGATGTGTTACACCCCATATTTTCGTACATGAGAGTACATCGAAAGATAATTAATATAAGCTCATAAATGAGATCATTTTTGAAAGTACATAAAGTAAGTTAATCATGTTACCTTGGAGGTTACAAATCTTTAAGATCATAGATAAAAAGTACTAAGAGGGTTAGAAGGCTTAGAAGCTAAACAAATTGAAGAAAAGAAGTTCCGTCGAAAGTCGACAAGTTGGGTGCTTAACATGATAAGGAGATTATGTTACGAGTTATTTTAGTCGTATGATAGTCATGTTTTATTTTTTAAAATCAAGCGAGTTGTGGAACAAAAATTGGCAAAGATCATCATAAGTTACATCCATAAATGTGCTGAAAATTAGGTCAAATGTATCTGAGCTTTTCTCCCAATGTACTTTGAATTATGGGGTGATCCACCTACCAAATTGAAGATGTTTGAGTCTAGTTTCTAAATTACTAAACCGTTCATCGAAAAGACATCGGAGTAGAGAAATATTTGCATTTTTGCATGACTGTGTAAGCAGCTCCCAGTGGGACCCACTTAGGCGGTGGTCGACCTACTTCACTTTAAAAACAATTTGGATGACCTTTATTTCTCATTTTTCGACCCAACCTCGTCGGTACACTCCTCCTAACCCTACTAAATAGGTACTATAAGGGTTTGAAGTGGAATCCAAGTGATTACTCCTTATTTCAACATCAAAAGTTAGTTCTAGTGAAGAACACCACTTCTTTGAGGTTATGATGTCGTTGAGGATAGTTGTGGGCTGTGTTTGGATGAAATTTCAAGTGGTTGCTGATGGTTATGGTATGTATAATACTCTACTACGTGTTCTTAAATTTGTTTGTATGTTGGTTGCATTATTTGAGCAAGATACTACAAGAGAAGACTTGAAATAGCTTATTGTTATTAATGGACTGCTTTGGAAAGGTTGTTTCCATGAAATTTAAATGCTTGAAAACCTTGGAAAATGACTTTTTTTTATGCTTTTGTTTTCATGAATATATTGTCTACATGTCGAACTTGTTGGTATTGTGAATAAGAAGATAAAGGACAACATAACAATGGAAAGTTGTACTTGTTATTGTTGTTAGATTGTTGGGCTGTTTGAGTGTGGATTAGGTAATTAATAGGAGGTAAGAAGTCCTCCCATCGTAGTTAATATCATGCTGGATATGTTGTTAAGTTAATGAATGAATGAATTTGGGATTAAAGGTTTCGAAAGGACTTAATTTGAGCTTGTCGTTTGTCGTGTTCAATAGTAGTTTCATTGGTGATGTTTATGCACTTGTTTTTGTGTATATTGATTTGTGTTGTGGTGCTAAAAGTATATAGGTGAAGGTTGTATGGGTTCTTATTGGTTTATGGAGTTGGGAAAGCAAGGAAAATAGGGGAGATGCTGCCCGTTTTAATATAAAATAAGCTTGTCGTTTATTGTGTGATAGTTGCATATTTCGTACCTTAACGATAGAATTATTATTGTTGCAGTAGATTGAAGTGCGACGAGATGAGTTTAATATGCTATTCTTAGAAGTATTAGGGGTGCCTATGTTCTTGATTCCCTATGTGTCCTATTATTATATCGTCTGTTCATGGGTCTAAGAAAATACGTAAGTTGATAAAGTTTATCCGAAGGCATAATGATCTTATGACATTCCAAGAGATCTTATTAACTTACTTCAATATGCATTGCATTCATTTATACATGTACGTTGACCCATTACTAGATGGCGTTATATACGCGTATATTATATGTATATGAGGTATGGGAAAAGGTTATGATATTATATACGTACCATTACCTGATCAGCTGGTATACGTTGATGATTTCGCCCACAGAGGCCGAAATGATATGATGGGATGCCCTCAAAGGCTTGATGATGTTATGTACGCATATACCTATGCATGATATGACATTTATACGCATATGCATGACATTATAAATGTTTCATGATTCACAGAGCTATTCAGACTTACAGGTTGAGTTCTTTACTCCATATTTCTTTCATGTCTTTTATATACTGCTTTCATGCCTTACGTACTCGGTACTTTATTTGTACTAACATCCTTTTTCCCTGGGGACATTGTGTTTCATGCCCGCAGGTATCGATAGACAGGTTGGCAGTCCTCCTAGTAGGCTATCAGCTCAACGGGAGGTATTGATGCGCTCCATTTGCTCCGGAGTTGCCTATTTGGTCAGTATGCTTTGGACATGTATTGATTAGTATAGCGGGTCCCTGTCCTGTCCTTTATGATACCTATGTGCTCTTAGAGGCTTGTAGACAAATGTCATGTATATGGATGATTTTATGGCCTTGTCAGCCTATGTTTTCAGTGTACAGATAATCATGTCGGCCTTATAGGCCCGTATGTCACATGTATAAGTTTGTATATCATGTTGGGTCGTCCTATGTAGAGAATTATCTTATGTTTAATTTTGGTTATCTCATGACGGCCTTTCCGGTTCATTTACCCATGATAGTATGATAAGAAGGATACGTTACGTTGGTACCTAGTTGAGTTAGGCACCAGGTGCCCGTCGCGGCTCTTCGGTTTGGGTTGTGACATTATGAAAAGGATTCTCTTAGACTACTCATCAAGTAGTTGAGTTGCGCATTGAGGCTGACAGTTGGAAAGAACATTTTGAAGGCCTTCAACTGGAGAAAGACGTTTTTGCTGAGGAGAAAGGAGCTTTGGAACAACAACTGAGGATGGTCTCCGCTGAACTAGCAATATTAAAAGCTTCTTCCAGTCAAGTTGAGAAAGATAAGGATATACTAGAATCCTCATTTGGTGAACAACATTCCAAGGCTACTGAAGAGATAAGGAGTTTGAAAGAGCTCCTTAATCAAAAAGTGATTTACGCGGGTGATCTGGTACAGATGCTTACCAAAACTCAAGAAGACCTTTGTACCTCTACAGATAAGATTCAGTTCTTTGAAAGCTCTCTTGCTCCTTTGAAGATAGCTTATGAAGCCTCGAAAGCAGAAAAAGAAGAGTTGAAAGTTGAGATCGAGCCGTGAGAGAAGGATTATGAAGCCTTTTAAGACAAATCATCACTTGATTTTAGCTGGGCTTTTTTGAACACTCACTTCGTGACTTTAACTGAAGCTAGCCAGGAAGGTTTTGACCTTGATGCTGAGATTGCAAAGGCTAGAGAAACAATTGAACAGACTTAGCAGCGTCAAAGTTTTCCCACACCTGAGGCAAAGGTTCCAAGGGCGATGGTGATGGACTTACTCCTGGTGAAGCCGATGTTCAACCCTCATCTCCTTAAGTTAATCCTTCCTCTCCCATGGATGATGCTCCCTAGTTTTTCCCTTCTTGACTTTTTGTTGAAAGTGTTTGTTTTTTGGTTTTTTGTTGGAGTTGTGTTTTTTGGATAATTTTTGGAAGGTTTACCGCCCCTATTTTGGGGGTAATGATATAAATATCTTTATTTCTTTTCCTGCATATTATGCTTTCTGCTCTTTGATTTTTTGAGCTTATTCTTGCATTTAAAATGCTTTAATAAATCGTAATCTCAATATGCACAGGTTTTCATAAAAGAGGGCCCTTTTATGCTAACAACACTGATGAAGTTGATGTCTCATACTTCAAATCGGTGCAAAGATGTGAAACCTAAAGTAGATATGAAACAAGAAGTAATTTGAGGAAGTTTTATTTTTTGAACTTTTAAATATGTAAGTTTGCATACTATTTTCATAACTGTTCGTACAACATTTTCATAATTGCTTTCATTGTAGCAGGTTTATAAATTAGGGTATATTTTCCTGTGACTAAGTTTATGGCTTTAACCTAGAAGCTCGTGAGAATATCTTGCATCCTTTTTGCGAGTTTGAACGCATTTGAATTTTTTTGATTTTTCTTCAAGGTTTTGATTCAAGCTGAACTATCCGAATTAGTGCTGCTTCCCTCCTTTCTTCTATCAAATCCAAATTTTTACCCGTAACTCTTCCTCATTTGTTGCTTCAGAGGTATGTGTATACCCCGTGCTTGGTTCACCTATCTCCACTAGAATTATAGCTTCCGTTCTGTACACAAGTGAAACTGGGGTCTCGCCCGTACTAGTTTTTGCCGTTGTTCGGTAAGCCCATAACAACACCTGGTAGTACTTCTGGCCATTTGCCTTTTGATTCTTCCAATCGCTTTTTTAAGTTATTGATGAAAACCTTATTTGCCGACTTAGATTGCCTGTTAGCCACTATGTGATTAGGTGCAATAGTAATACGTTTAATCTGCCAGCTTTGGAAGAAATCAGTGACATTCGCACCTACGAATTGTGGGCCATTGTCACAGACGATCTCCTTTGGAACTCCAAATCGACATATAATATTTCTCCAATTAAAATACATAACTTCCTTTTCTCGCACCTGTTTAAAGGCACCTACTTCTGCCCATTTTGAGAAATAATCCATTACAATTAACAAGAATCATACCTTTCCCTTAGTTTGAGGCAAAGGCCCTACGATGTCCATCCCTCATTTCATGGAGGGCCATGGTGATATGAATGAATGCAACAGTTCCACTTGTCAATGCATATAATTGGCATACCATTGGCATTTGTCACACCTGGATATGAAGTTTTCTGCTTCATGTTCCATTTTTGGTCAATAATATCCTGCCCTTATTAATGTCTTCACCAACGATCTTCCCCCGGCATGATTGCCACAATGTCCCTCATGTACTTCTCTCATTATATATTTTGTCTGTGATGGTCCAAGACACCATGCTAAAGGTCTACCAAACATTTTGCGATATAAATTTCCGCGAATTAAGCAGTACGGAGCAGCTTTCAACTGTAACAATTGGGATTTCTTCTTATCCTCAGGAAAAATGCCATACTACAAAAAGTTCACAAATTTGTTTCTCCAATCCCAAGTTAAATTATTGAAATTTACCTTACTCTTGGTTTGGTCGAGTGCTGAATGGAACAAATGTACAACAACAACATTTTATGTGTTTGTTGCATCAGTGACATATGCGAGTTGCCAATGCGTCCGCTTCTGCATTTTCCTCCCTTGGTATTTGCACAGCTTTTCATGTCTGAAATTGTCTAAGCAATTCTCGTACCTTTTCGAGGTATTGTTGCATTCGTGTCTCTCCTGCCACATAAGTTCCCTGTATATGATTGACTACCAGCTGCGAGTCATTTTAGATCACAATTTGTTCAATACTAAGATCTCGTGCCAGTTCCAAACCTGCAATCACAGCTTCATATTCTGCATCATTATTAGTGATTGGGTAATATTTTATTGACTGTCTTATGACTTCTCCCGAGGGTAGAATTAGAACAATATCCAAATCTACTCATTTAACATTTAAAGAAACATCAGTAAATAGGGTCCAAGTCCCCAGATTAGCTCCGGTAAATACCTGTAGCTCATTTTTTGCTTCAGTAACTAGGTTTGGACTAAAATCTGCTAACACCTACGATTTTATCGCGGTTCTAGGCTAATATATAATATCATATTCACCGACTTTTATCGCCTATTTAGCTAATCTACATGATAATTCCAGTTTATGCAATATGTTCCTCAATGGGAAAGTAGTTATAACAGAAATAGGATGACACTGAAAGTAAGATCGTAACTTTCTCAATGCCATAATTACAGCTAAAGAGTTTTTATAGGTGAGGATACCGTGTCTCAGCATCTAGTAAAGGCTTTCTAACATAGTAAATTGGAGATTGTTTACTTTGATTTTCACGTACAACGAGGTAAATAAGCAACCTCTTTTCGTCTTTTGGTTTTGCTAGCAGAGGTAGATTTGATAGATACGTCTTTAAGTCCTTAGAGCTTGTTGACACTCGCCAGTCCACTCAAATTGATTTTGCTTTTTCAATACTGAAAAGAATTTAAAACTTTTTTCGATGACTTTGATATAACCTTCCTAGAGCTGCTATCATGCTTGTTAATCTTTGCGCTTTTATCTTGCTCGTGAGTATATCTAGTATTTCCTCAATAGCTTTGATATGTGATGGATTTACTTCAATACCTCTGTTAGAAACAACAAACCTAAGAACTTACCTGAAGCCACGCTAAAAGCGCATTTTTCCAAGTTTAACTTCATGTTGTATTTGCGGAGAATTTCAAAGGTCTCAGACAAGTGTTGAAAATGATCCCACCGCCTGTGCTGACATGACAAATATATCGTCTCTATAGACTTCTATTGTCTTTCCCATTTTTTCTTGAAACATTTTGGTCACTAATCTCTGATATGTGGCTCCAGTATTTTTCAAGACAGATGGTATGACTTTGTAGCAGTAAGTCCCCCTATTTGCGATAAATAAAGTTTTCTCCTCATCTAGAGGGTCTATTTTTATCTGTTTATAACCAAAATATGCATCTAAAAAACTTAAAAGCTCATGACCTGCGGTAGTGTCACAAGCCAAACCAATGGGCCACGGTGGGCATCCGGTGCCTTACTCAACTGAGTACCAACATAACATATCTCTCGTATCAAACTATCATAGGTAAATGAGCCGAAAAGGCTGTCATGAGATAAATAGGATAAAACATGAGAGAATACTCGACATAGGATGACCCAACTTGATATAACGACTTATGCATATGACGTACGGGCCTATAAGGCCAAAATGATCACTCGTACACTAAACATAGGCCGACAAGACCATACACTCATTCATATACATGACATATGTCTACAAGCCTCTAAGAGTATATAAATACCATAAAGGTCGGGACAGGGCCCCGCCATACCAATCAATACATGTCCTAATCATACTGACCAAATAAGCAACTCCGGAGCAAATAGAGTGCACCAACACCTTCCGCTGAGCTGATAGCCTACTTGGAGGACTCTCAAACTGTCTATCAGGACCTGCGGGCATGAACCGTAGCGTCCCCAGGCAAAAGGAAGATCAGTACAAATAACATATCGAGTATGTAAGGAATGAAAATCAGTAAATAAAAGACATGAGAGAAACATGGAGTAAAAGACTCAACATGTAAGTCCGAAAAGCTCCGTGAATCATTTAATATTTATAATATCATGAATATGCATATAAATGTCATATGATGCATTGGTATATGTGTAGATAACATCATCAAGCCTCTAAAGGCATCCCATCATATCATCTCGGCCACTGTGGGCGAAATCGTCAACGCATACCAGCTGATCAGGTGGTGGTGTATATATAACGTCATAACCTTTCCTCATACACCATATATATATATATAACGCTATCTGATAATAGGTCGACGTGCATGTATAACTGAATGTAATGCATAAAAAGTGAGTTAATAAGATTTCTCGGTATGTCATAAGATCATTACGCCTTTGATGAATATCATGAAATAAACTTTATCAACTTACATATTTTCTGAGACCCATGAACAGACGATAGAATAATAGCACACATGGGGAATCAAGAACATAGGCACCTATAGTATTTATATGAATAGAGTCATTTATAAAAGTTGTGCATCTGCTCATTTCGTTTTTATCGTATGTATCATGCTAAAAGGAAAGAAGGGATAGCCTTAACATACCTGAGCTGATTCTCTTGACAATCCCTTTAACACACGTCAATTGCGACAAATCACGTAACCGAAGATCGAAGTAGGGAAAAAGCCGTACGATATTCTTGAGAAAGATTGTACCGTACTCCCTTAGAATCGCGATTTTACGCTGCTTTATTATTATGCAATTTCATATGAATGGTTTGATCTCCATCCGTTACATAGAAAATCTTAGCATCACACTTTAATGAGATAAGAAGATGTCTTAAAATTGTAGGTTGTGGGACCCACTTTTGTGGCTTAGTTTAGCCCAAAGATCCCTTAAATGTGCCACCTAGTCTTAATGAATCAAGAGTCATGGTTACATAGCCCCTTGCTTCCAAATTACCAAACTTATCCACCGTTTTTCCAATTGATTTGTTAACTTGTTAATCTCCACTAACCAATAATTAATCAATTACCCACATAATTAGGAATTATTTCAAATTACTTAAAATACAAATCACTTTTAACACACTTTATATACCTTACTATCATGGTCATGTGGTACTTTGTCTGGCACTAGTCCATAATTACGGGGTATTAATGGATCGTATTTTACCTCAAAATATCAAACTTCGACGAAACTCATTTTCTTCCACTCGTTTACCCTCTGACCTTCACGACTTTAGTTATCACTTGTTAACCTCTAAATAATCTTGTCCTTGAACCGATGTCAATTATCTTACGACAAATCCAACGTACAATACTACGGGGTTTAACGTCATTTCCCCCTTTGGAGCATTCGTCCTCGAATGTTGGCTGATGCACTTATCAGTCTCATAGCCGAATAGCTATTACGAATTGTTTTACTACTGTCCTTGCCATCTAGGCAATTGTTCTGTGAATAAATTCAAAGTCAAGGGTATTCCCACCTTTAGGCCTCTTTGTCACACCACGACCTGTGGTCGGAATTCTTCCAATCTCGTAACTGTTGCTACCTTCTGTCATGTAGCCTTTACGAAATTTTCCTAGTATGTACGCCAATGCGACTCCCTCCAGCTTTTAGCCAATCTCTAGGCCTCACTTTGGGAACATATACAGAATTATGACAAGCTGTCCCTCTGGGCGTCTATGGCTTTACTTCATCTAAGTAGGTCATACTATACCATAACACTTACTTTGATTTACTGTTACTGAGGTCTGCTACTAATCTCCAGGTTACTCTTGTTGCTTATTCTATATGTATAAATCGATGTCCTTTAATGCTTCCTCATTACATTTCATCTTAAGAATGACGGCCTAATCTCATCTCATACTTTGTATCTTTTATCCATCCATTGTTGATTCACCTCAATATTGATCAACAATCTACCACTGATAACTTGAGACCTCTTGCATAATACATTATCCTAGGGCTCACGTTGTATCGAGGAACATTTGAAGTGATTTTCTTGATCCACTTAGGGGCGATACTATACTTCAATAACCGTATTTCATGGCATCCCTACGTGGTTCATTTTATGGGGGTATTTTAATCCTGTACAATTCATGAAATCCCTTTTTTTCAAATCATTACTCAATCGAAGGCCCAAACGTCATCCTTTATCTATCAAAATTACACCCTCATTCTACTACCAGGGCAGCATTCCATCTCTTCTAAATGCTACTAGTCTTAGACTCCTTTGAGTTCATTAGGCTATACCGAGCTTTCTATAACTTAGAGAAACCAACAACTCTCATGTTTTCATGGGCTTAATCCTAAGGACTTATTCATTCTCGTCACCTTCTCACTCGCCCTTTCTTATCCTTACTCCCGTCTTCCTAAAACGTTATCGTTTTACCATACTTTAGCTTGCGTCCTGCACATATCTATTTATACTACTCACAACCTTCCTTCAACTTGCTTGCACGATAGATTTCCTTGTGTATTTCTGGAATATCGAGCGAGATATCACGTCGTCTCCAACTCTTCTTTACTCTCTTAACTAGACCTCTCAGTACCTATAAACCATGGGCTGGAAGATACTGACGACATCGCTATCATTCCTGGATACTGAATCCCCGTGCTTCTAGCCTTCTATCTAAAGTATGTACTATACACAACCTTTTGCACTTGAGTATCTCGTACGTTGTTCACCTTTACCTTAATTGCCTTAAAATCTTGCATCACATGTTCCATCTCTTTCATAACCTCCCTTCCACATAGGTATATTAACATCCATAACTTGAAGCTCTATTATAATACTTGCACCTCTAATGCATACACAATCTGGTAGGAGCTTTATACTGACTTCTTATGAGGCTGGTACTCTTCTAACTGGCTTTATCGTAAAGGCATTATAGAATATGGCTGTTGTACTATCTCTCTTGTACCTCTGATATTAAGAGTGATTCCGCTATGTTCTGAATCACGATTTCTATAATTTTTTGGGTCCAATAATCAGACTCCTAATTTACTTAGTTGATATAACTCTTTAGTTTTCTCTTCCCTTCGATCAACCTTTATGTAGGCTTAGGCTATCTTCCGATCTGCGACTTATGGTATTAGTTATTACTTTAGCCTTTCATGGATGCTATGGAATATCCATGATAGAATTTTCTAACAATTCAATCCTTTGTCTATGACCTGGATTCAATTCTTTCTTTTAACTTATAACAGAGTCTTCTACGGTAGTATGATTGTCAACATATATACTGCATGGATAATACTCCGAAATCTTAAGTGCATTCATAGCGTAACTAACTCTGGATCATTGATCGAATAATTCCTTTCGTTCCTTCTCAACTTTCTATAAATATAAGCAATTACTTTTCATTGTCGTTCTGCCACTTGTTGCATGAATACTTGGCTTATCTTAGTGCCCAAACATATTGGAATTCCATACAACCCATATGATCTTGAATATCACCTTTTGATTTTTTTATTCTTCCCGTTCGTTAGCCACGATAGTTGCCACTTTCTTATGGAGTGCATACAATTTTGTAGTGAGACTGTTTTTACATGACCATTCCTTCTTCAAGTTACTATGCTTAGGTTGAATCCTTCTTCCGTATTTCCTCAGCTAGTCTTTCATTGTAGTATTTAGGGAGGACCCTCTGATTCTTGTAAAGCTGTAAGCTCATTACATCGTATACTTGACGGAATTTTTGATGTTCTTCCTCGCCTATAATTATCCGTAGTTACTTATCTCCATGCCCTTGTGCTTGTAGGGTTGCTTCTGAACTAATATTTTAACTGTCTTCCCAGTGGCATTCTCTTTTATTTCCGTAACACTCATACAATACCTTTAACTTCCCCAACTACTATCTGAATATATCTCAAGTATTACATTGTCAGAACCACGAGGCTGAATTCACTATATTTGGTTTTATTATGTTTAATTTGCACGATCTGCTGATTTGTCTGTAACCTCTTGTCTAGCCATAACTAGGCTCTTCCTCAATCAACTACTAACTATTCGTTGGCCCATTCTCATATCAATATTCCATGTGATCTTTCTTGGGTTATTTCCTTTGTCTTAACTTACCTCTCGCACTGGCTCCTTATTTATCAATAACATCCCGGGCAAGAAACCTTACTTCTTTTCCTTGACGTCGTGCTTGCATAATGTTCTAGAATCGTAGCATATCTATAGGATGTGGATAAGTGCAATCTCATTTCTTTCTCATTTTTATCACATTCTTCCTTTACCATTCCATAATTACTAGAACCACTTAATTCTGGCTTAATACCACATCACTCCATATTCCTCCCTTTAAGGGAGTACTAAGATTTAGTGCTACAGTGATCTGTGTATAGATGTTTTAACTATCCATATTTGGCGTCTTTTCACATCATCGATGACCCTTACTCGCCTTGCGGTAATCCTTCTGTACCAAGGATAACAAAACTCCTTACTCACGATGGAGACACCTAGTGTAACTGGCACACACAGTCCCTTAAGCTTAACTTTGCTCACATTGCTTGCTTTAGGGAAACGTCTTCCTGAATGACCTTTAAGGGTTATTCTTCTGTCGTCCATTCTATTATCAACGGAATGCAATCTCTGAATTTCTCATGATGCCGACTATTATCAAATCACTCAATCCCTAATTCATGTTTAGTTTATCTTGTTCATCAGTCCATACTAATTTTTATTACTCCGGGGTCTAACTTTTCCTTTTGGTAATCACGTTAGAGTCACAAACTTATTTCTCGAAATGAGGATATGACTTTATGGCCTATACTCTTTTATTGTCTCAAGGCCTGTCACCTCTCGTCTTTCCTTCCCTTGACTATAGACTCTGTAATACTGTCATTTTTTGATCTACCGTTGTCATCCATGTATCACATCTTACTCACAATGCTTTATTAACTCTTTTCTTATTTCCCTGCTAACATTTATGTCTATCACTTTATTCTAAAAACTCCAACAAGACATTCTTTGGCTTTTAGCTCCCCTTGCTCCATCCACAGGCTCTTCAGGTTGCCTAACATTCTCTCTCTACTAGGGACGAGAGCCATACTAAGGTAATATTTATCCCTTCCAGGATTCCAGTGCCTGTCTTTGTATTTTTTTTGAACATTCTAGTATTCATATCTAGCTATACTATTCTATAGTGCACCATCTGGGTGTCTCACAAGGAGATCTATTAGAATATTTGCAATATCCTTCGGAAATGTCAACTAACGCAAACAATCCTTCCACCATTTTGGGTTACTCTAACCCCAGCCGGATCTAGATATCCCGTCCTTCTCTTAAGCCATATCTGTTAGCTCCCATATGGCATAACTGAGATCGGCGTGGCCAATTGTACATACCTCTGTTACTATTGAAGGTAACTCAAAATGCTTATATCTCTCTTCCTGAATTGTAGATACTGATCATCTTCACTAACTGGGTACCACATACCCTTCTTCACCTTGCTTCCTTTACTTGTTGAAACTTGTACCTTATGATTCTCTCATGCTTTTTACCATATGGGTGGATAGGTATTCATGCCTTAGGGTTCCTTAACAAGAAGCTTACACGTCTTAGTACACATATGATTTGCTGAAGACCTTACATTTGCTCATCATAAGCATCATGCAAAATCGAGTTCCTCTGAATCAACTCTTCCATGTCCACATGCAATCTCTTACCAACTATCTTTATGGATGTCGGTATCATTGCATTACGAATAAATGGAGTTTAATTATTTGAATTCTTACAACTGAGCTCTACCACACGATCTAGATTAAGAAGAAAGAGTGACAGTCCTAAATTCCTTATAGCCTCTTGCTTATAAGTGTGGTGCACAACACTCCCATAAACAAGACTCTACTAGACACGGCTTGTAGACTCTCTAGGACAGAACTACTCTGATACCACTTTTGTCACGACCCAAATCGATGGGCCGCGATGGGCACCCGGTGCCTTACTCAACCGAGTACCAACATAACGTATCTCGTATCATACTATCATAGGTAAATGAGCCGGAAAGACTGTCATGAGAAAACTAGAATAAAACCTGAGGGAATACTCAACATAGGATGACCCAACATGATATACCGACTTATACATATGATGTACGGGCCTATAAGGCCAAAATGATCACTTGTAAACTAAACATAGGTCGACAAGACCGTACAATCTTTCATATACATGATATATATCTACAAGCCTATAAGAGTAGATAAATACCATAAAGGTCGGGACATGGCCTCGCCATACCAATCAATACATGTCCAAATCATACTGACCAAATAAGCAACTCCGGAGCAAAAGGAGTGCACAACACCTTCCGCTGAGCTGATAGCCTACTTGGAGGACTCTCAAACTGTCTAGGAACGTCAGTACAAATAATGTACCGAGTATGTAAGGAATGAAAATCAGTAAATAAAAGACATGAAAGAAACATGGAGTAAAAGATTCAACATGTAATTCTGAATAGCTCTGTGAATCATTTAAGATTTATAATGTCATGCATATGTGTATAAATGTCATATGATTGCATAAGTTTATGCGTACATAACATCATCAAGCCTCTGAGGGCATCCTATCATATCATCTCGGTCACTGAGGGCGAAATCATCCACGCATACCAGCTGATCAGGTGGTGGTGTGTATATCACACCATAACCTTTCCTCATATCCCATATACATATATATACACGTATAAAACGCCATCTGGTCATGGGTCAATATGCACGTATAACGTAATGCAATGCATAAGCAGTGAGTTAATAAGATTTCTCGGTATGTCATAAGATCATTACGCTTTTGATTAACATCATGAAATAAACTATATCAACTTACGTATTTTCTGAGTCCCATGAAAAATGATAGAATAATAGGACACATTGGGAATCAAGAACATAGGCACCTCTAGTATTTCTATGAATAAATTCATTTATGAAAGTTGGCATTTGCTCGTTTTGTTTGTATCGTATGGATCATGCCAAAATGAAAGAAGGGATAGCCTTAACATACCTGAGCCGATTCTCTTGACAATCCCTCAAACACATGTCAATTGCGATAAATCACGTAACGGCGGATTGAAGTAGGGAAAAATCCGTATGATATTCTTGAGAAAGATTGTACCGTACTCCCTTAGAATTGCGATTTCATGCTGCATCAGTATTATGCAGTTTCCTATGAATTGTTTGAGCTCCATCCGTTACTTAGCAAATCTTAGCATCACACTTTGATGAGATAAGATCTCTAAAATTGTAGGTTGTGGGACCCACTTTTGTGGCTTAGTTTAGCCCAAAGATCCCTTAAATGTGCCACCTAGTCTTACTTTATCAAGAGTCATGGTTACACAACCTCTTGCTTCCATATTACCAAACTTATCCACCAATTTTTCAATTGATTTGTTAACTTGTTAATATCCCACTAACCAATACTTAACCAACTACATACTTAAGAATTATCTCAAATTAATTAAAATATTAATCACTTTTAACACACTTTATATACCTTACTATCATGGTCATATGGTACCTTGTATAGCACTAGTCCATAAATACGGGGTACTATAGCTTGGATCGTATTTTACCTCAAAATATCAAACTTCGACGAAACTCATTTTCTTCCACTCGTTTACCCTATGACCTTTACGGTTTTACTTATCACTTGTTATACATAGCATAATACTTATAACCTCAAAATAATCTTTTCCTTGAACTGATGTCAGTTATCTTACGACAAATCCAACGTACAATACTACCTATGTGGTGTAACATCATTTCCCCTTTGGAATATTTGTCCTCGAATGTTGGGTGATGCACTTATCGGTCTCTTAACCGAATAGCTCTTACGAATGGTTTTACTGCTGTCCTTGCCATCTAGGCAACTATTCTGTGAATAAATCCAAAGACTAGGGCATTCCCACCTTTAGGCCTCTTTCTTACACCACGGCCTGTGGTCGGAATTCTTCCAATCTCGTAACTGTTTCTACCTTCTGTCATGCAGTCTGTAAGACTTAATCCTTGTATGTGTGCCTATGCGACTATTCCCTCCATCTTTTAGCCAATCTCTAGGCCTCACTTTGGGAACATATACAGAATTATGACAAGCTTTCCCTCTGGGCGTCTATGACTTTACTATATCTAAGTAGATCATACTATACCATAACTCTTACTTTGATTTACCATTATTGAGGTATTCTACCAAACTTCAGGTTAGTCTCGTTGATTATTCTATATGCATAAATCTAAGTCCTTTAATGCTTCCTCATTACTGTTCATCTTAAGTATGACGACCTAATCTTATCTCATACTTTGTAACTTTTAGCTATCCATTGTTGATACACCTAAATATTGATCTACAATCTACCACTGATAACTTCAAACCTCTTACATAATACATTATCACTAGGGCTCACGTTGCATCGAGGAACATTTGAAGCGATTTTCCTGATCCACTTAGGGGCGATACTATACTTCAATAACCGTATTTCATGGCATCCCTACGTGGTTCATTTTATAGGGGTATTTTAATCCTGTAAAATTCATGAAATCCCTTTTTTTTCAAATCATTACTCAATCGAAGGCCCAAACGTCATCCTTTATCTATTACAGTTACACCCTCATTCTACTACCAGGGCAGCATTCCATCTCTTCTAAATGCTACTAGTCTTAGACCCCTTTGAGTACATTCAGGCTATACTGAGCTTTCTATAACTTAGAGAAACCATCAGCTCTCTTGTTTTCATGGGCTTAATCCCGAGGACTTATTCATTCTCGTCACCTTCTCACTCGCCCGTTCTTATCCTTACTCCTGTCTTCCTAAAACTTTGTCGCTTTACCATACTTTAGCTTGCTACCTACACATATCGATTTATACTACTCACAACCTTCCTTCAACTTGCTTTCACCATAGATTTCCTTGTGTATTTCTTGAACATCGAGCGAGATATCACATCGTCTCCAACTCTTCTTTATTCTCTTAACTAGACCTCTCAATACCTAGAAACCATGGGCTGGAAGATATGCCACTGAAGACGTCGCTATCATTCCTGGATACTGAATCTCCGCGCTTCTAGCCTTCTATCCAAAGTATGGACTATTCACAACCTTCTGTACTTGAGTATCTCGTACATTGTTCACCTTTATCTTACTTTCCTTAAAATCCTGCATCACATCTTCTATCTCTTTCATAACCTCCCTTCCACATAGGTATATTAACATCCACAAGTTGAAGCTCTATTATAATACTTGCACCTCTAGTGTATACACAATCCGGTGGGAGCTTCATACTGACTTCTTATGAGGCTGGTACTCTTCTAACTGGATTTATCGTAGAGCCATTATAGAATATGGCTGTTGTACTATCTCTCTTGTGCCTCTGGTATTAAGAGTGATTCCGCTATGTTCTCATCAAGCCTCTGTGGGCATCCCATCATATCATCTCGGCCGCTATAGGTGAAATCATCAATGCATACCAGCTGATCAGGTGGTGGTGTGTATATAATGCCATAACCTTTCCTCATACCCCATATATATATATATATATATATATATATATATATATATATATATATATATATATATACGTGTATGTAACGCTATCTGGTCATGGGTCAACGTGCATGTATAACTGAATGCAATGCATAAGAAGTGAGTTAATAAGATTTCTCGGTATGTCATAAGATCATTATGCCTCTGATTAATATCATGAAATATATTTTATCAACTTACGGATTTTCTGAGACCCATGAACAGACGATAGAATATAGGACACATAGGGAATCAAGAACATAGGCACCTCTAGTATTTCTATGAATATAGTCATATATGAAAGTTGTGCATTTGCTCGTTTCGTTTGTATCATATGGATCATGCCAAAAGGAAAGAAGTGAAAGCCTTAACATACCTGAGCCGATTCTCTTGACAATCCCTCTAACACACGTCATTTGCGACAAATCACGTAACGGTGGATCGAAGTATGTAAAAATCCGTATGATATTCTTGAGAAAGATTGTACCGCACTCGCTTAGAATCACGATTTCACGCTGATCACAGCCAACTCCATGCTACTATAAAGTAGGAAGAGAGGGTCGCAATAGCTTTTACCCGATTTGAGGGTCGGGATCTGTAACGACCCGACCGGTCGTTTTGAGCTTTTGCACTTTGATCGCCAGTTCTCGGGCATGACTTGCCCCATGTAATGTATTTTGACTGATGTAGACCGTTGGTTTTGGTTTTTTCAGGAAAATCGGTATGAATTTGAAAGAACAGTCTCAGTTGAAAGCTTGGAATTTGAAAGGTTTGAACAAGAGTTGACTTATTTGTATATGAGCTCGGATCGGAGTTTTTATGATTTGGTTAGCTTCGTTGGGTGATTTATGACTTATGAGCGTGATCAAAATTGGTTTTGGAGGTCCGGTGTAGAATTTGGCTTGAATTGGCGAAGTTAGTATTTTGGCAAAATTCCGGTTGGTAGGTGAGATTTTGATCCGAGGGTCGGAATGGCATTCCGAGAGTTGCTACAGCTTCGTTATGTGATTTGGGATGTGTGTGCAAAATTTCAGGTCATTCGGAGGTGATTTGGTTGGGTTTTTTATCAAATGCGTGTTTCGGAAGTTTTAGAAGAACTTAGGCTTGAATTCAATGTAATTTGATGGTTTTGGTGTTGTTTGAGGTGTTTTGATGATTGGGACAAGTTTGAATGATGTAATAGGAGGTGTTGGTGCTTTTGGTTGAGGTCTCGGGGCCTCGGGGTGATTTCGGGTGACAAACGGGAAGTTTGGAGTTGAAAATGCAGCAGAAAATGCAGCAGCAATGCAGGTTCAATTTTTGCCTTCGCGATCGCGAGAAGGAACTCGCGTTCGCGTAGAAGGAGTTGAGTGGCCCCGAGTTTTGTACTTCGCGTTCGCGTTTGGCTCTCGCGTTCGCGGAAGGTAAGTTCCTGGTGCTTCGCGTTCGCGATGTGGGGTCCACGTTCGCGAAGGGTAATTATGGTCAAGGGAAAATGTGTTCATCGCGAACGCGGGGGTTTGACCGCGTTCGCATAGAAGAAATGTCAGCTGGCAGAAGGGTTTTTAATAATATTTCATCCGCGAGCCTAAGTCATTTTCCTCCATTGTTGAGTATTTTTAGAGCTTCTTGGGAGCAATTGAAAAGGGATTAGAAGAGGATTGATTGGAGGTAAGTTCTATGGACCAAAAACATGATTATTATGTGAAATTAACCTAGAAATTTATGGAAATTTAGCTAAAATTGGAAGAACTAGGGCTTGGGATTTTGAGATTTTAAATTGGGATTTGAAGGGTCATTTGAGCTCGGATTTGAGAGTTCTTGATATGAATAGACTCGTGGCGAGATAAGGAACCTGTTGATGTAAAAATTTTCGAGTTTCGAGAAGTGGGCCGGGGCTCGGGTTTTGCTAATTTCGGGATTTTCGATAATTTTCGATTGTTTTCGCTTGGGTTTTGTTCCGTTAGCCTGTTGTGACGTATTCACTGTGGTTTTGTTTAGATTCGACGCGCGTGGAGGCCGATTTGAGGAGCAAATGCGTCGCGAGCTAGAGATTCCGCCGGTTCGAGGTGAGTAATGATTGTAATGATATTTTGAGGGTTTGAAACCCCGTATTTGCACATCGTAGTGCTATATTGAGGTGACTTGCACGCCGGATAGCGAGCGTGGGGTAGAGCACCGTTGGGGATTGTGACTTAGCCCGTCCCGATTGATGAATTTACTGCGTATTTCACTGAAATTTACTTGTTATCATCATAATTTGGGGTGATTGCCATATTTGGGCTTCGTGCCAGCTATGTGAACCCTTCAGGGATTGTTGTTGATAATTCCTCACTGTTTGATTTTATACTTGGACTCAGTCATGTATTTTTACACTGTTTTTAAAACTCAGCCAAGATTACTTGCTTTAACACTTGAAATGATATTTCCAATAATATTTTGGGCTGAGCATCATGTTTATTATTGCCCGAGTGGCTTATGTGATTTTGTTGACTGGGTAAGGCCGAGGGCCTGTATTGTGAGGATACTTTTGGATCGGGCTGCACGCCGTAGCAGTGTTATACTGATATTGATATGAGGCCGAGGGCCTAGATTGATGCCACGAGATGGCTTGATATTGCGCTTGGGCCGTAAGGGGCCCTTCCCGGAGTCTGCACACCCCTAGTGAGCGCCGTCGATGATAAATGGATCGGGCTGCACGCCGCAGCGATATGTGGAGCGGGCTTCACGCCGCAGCGGTACTAGTACTGTTCTGTGTGTTTACTTTATTTTATTTGCTTGCCTTACCTGTTGTTGTGCTACTTCATGAGATATCTACCGGATTGCCTGACATTATCTGTTAATTGAGTATGGTGCCCGAGGGGCGGACTTCTGTGCTTATCTGCACTATTTGAATTGCATCTGTTTGCATACTGTTGAAAAAGCCATTTTCAAAGGAGTTTTAAACTGAGCTAAGATATTTCTAAAGATTTCACAGCTTCACTGTTTTTCTCAAAAGGTTTTACACTACTTCTATATAGCATGATGATGTGTCATACGTGATTTCTTACCGCTCAGTTGTTATTTACCTTTATTACTCACTGAGTTGGAGTACTCACTTTACTCCCTGCACCCCGTGTGCAGATGAATGTATTTATTCACCTGGTAGCGAGTTTGGCTGATCAGAATCAGAGATATAGGAGTTTAACGAGGTGACTGCGAGCGTTCGTAGCATCGTTCTTCTCCCTTTGTTCATTATTCTTGATTAGTGTATTTTAGACCTTGAGGTTGTACTTACATTCTAATAGATGCTCGTGACTTGTGACACCCCGATTAGGGCTGTGTGGGGTTGTAATTCCTCTAATTAATATTTTTAAGTCATATTTTAGCTTTTTATTCATGATTAAATTATTTTTGAAAAGACGAGTTAGGTTAGTTGGCTGGCCTCGTCTTCACGAGAGGCGCCATCACGACCAGTGCGGGGTTGGGTCGTGACAGGATCGATTTCCACAGGGAGCTAGAAATTGGAGCTAGGTATCTATCTAGACTAGAATTGCGTGTATGCTCCTAATTGATCTTCTTATCATTTTTGGGTTTTTCAATTATAAACTATAGTTATCAAGCTACTAGTTGAATCAACAATTGCTAAAGTTGTATCTAATGGGAAGAAGGGCACTAAGGTCGTGGCATCACCTAGGTGGCTAATTGACGGGTAGATGTTACTAAGGTTCGATTGACATAATTGGGGCTTATGCTATAACCGTTGCACAATTTTACCCACTCTCACACCTCTCGGTAGAGAGAGTGATTTTGCCCACTTGACTCTCTCGAGACCAAATGGGTAGGCAAATTAGACCAAGCAACTAGGGTTCAAGTAGGGTGATTACTCTCTCGAGATTTAACCCGTTAATTGGGACTATCATTTCTCATGAGTCCATCCCAATTCCTTGTTGGGTCAATTTTGGAGACTTAGACTCTCTTTCTCAAGAAGAGTCAAATCCACAAAGCACAAATCAGTGTTTGCAACCACCAATTTATAGATTAAAATATAAAATCAACCCAAATAGCAAACACCCATAGTCAATCTAACCCTAGATGGCAACACCCATCAAATACCCACACTAGGGTTGAGTGACAACCCTAGCTAAAGGGTTTATCTACTCATGCTTGAAGGAGAAAATGAAGAAATAGGTGAAGAACAAGACATAATAACTAAATACTAAATTAAATTGCACGAATCTATCGTTAATTTGAAGCTAAGATGCCAAAAATGGCTACAAAAGTTGTTCTCACGAGCGCAGCTGTGTTCTGAAGATAACAGATGACCTAAAAATGGTAAAATGTCCTATTTATACTAGGCTGGAAAAACTGGACAAAAATACCCCTGCGGGGTCAGTGCGGGCTGCACAAAATGGACCGCGGCCGCACAAGGCTCTTGAACTTCAAAATTTAGCTCTCTGATGTTGGGCTCCGCGGACCGCGTAAAATGGACTGCGGCCGCGGAGGAAGCTGGCGCGGTCCGTGCAAAGACGACCGCGGACCGCATGGGTGTGGACTCTGAAAAACTTCAATTCTCTGAATCTCTATTCCGCGGACCGCACAAAATTGATGTGCGGCCGCAGAGCCATCACCGCGGACCAGGGTGATGCTGGAGGAGTATCAGTCAGTTGGAAGTGGGTGGTAATGTGAGTTGGGACTGAGTCTGAGGAGATGTCCTGGGATGGCATATACTCACTCCCCGAGGAATGGGAAGCAGCTCTATCTGCAGCTTTTATCAATTTTCGAGTCTTTTTGATGTTTTCCCGAGCTTGGGGAGTGAGTTTTACTACTCTCTTTCCTTTGCCCCCTCGGGAGGAACCACCTCTCCCGGGTTGTTGTGATCCTTTGCCACCTCTTTGTTTAACCATTGTTTGCAAGCACATACATCTAACATTGTTAGTCTAAGCACAGGCAGTGAAACAAAAGCAGAACGAATTGCAGAACAGAAGCTCAGATAGTTGCAGAAATAGTTGCAGTAACTGGCCAGTGCGGGCCGCACAAAGTGGACGTGCGGCCACACAATGGCCACCGCGGACAACACAATATTGACCGCGGTCCGCACAAGTTAATGGCACTCCACACATGCTCTCTGAATCTCCCCACCGTGGACCGCACAAAGTGGTATCGCGGCCGCGGTGGGTCAGCGCGGACCGCACAAAGTGTAATGCGGCCGCGCTAGGCACAAGTCAACCTTCAGAACATAAGCACCGCAGACCGCACAAATGTGAGCGCGGTCCGCGAAGGGTGCTAAGTTAGGGCACTGACTTAGGGTTTCTAATTTTTGAATTTTGTTCAAGTTTTCACCCTACTGTGTCCCTACTCGATTTACCCAGTTAATAAAACTCTTCAGGCCCACAAAAAATTAACAAATGTACAAACCTACCCTAACAATCAGAGAAAAATGGTAAAAAGGAAGAAGCTATGAGCTGAAATAAACAAAAACTAAAATTAAGCATAAAGATATGATTGAGATGTTACCAGATGAGTATATGCAGTGGAAGTAGTCACTCTAAGCAAGATTTACAGTCAAAGAAAACGAGGATAATTAGTAAAAAGGTCCCTGAGAGTTTAGGGTTCGAAAAGGGTAAAAGGAGACCCTTGAGGTCTATTTATAGAAAAAACAGTGGGACCCAGCCTTACCTACTAGCGCGGCCGCACAAAACGGACCGCGGACCGCGCTGGGTTTGTTTCATTGAAGCTTGAGAAGGCAACCTCCGCGGTCCGCACAAAAGCGACCGCGATCGCGGAGGTCCACCGCAGTCCGCAGAAAATGGAATGCGGCCGCGGTGGCAAACTTCAGAGAGTCATCATTTCTTGCTCACCCCAGTGCGGACCGCACAAAATGTCCATGCGGCCGCATTGGAAACTTCAGAGACCTGACATTTTTGCACTTATGCCCTGCACTGCATCAACTCAATCCCTGCAACATGTCACAACCAATTAGCTCAAAAATCAATCCTAACTACCAAGAAAATCAAAGAAAATAAAAAGAAAAACACATGGGTTGCCTCCCAAGAAGCGCCTGATTTAACGTCGAGGCATGACGCGGGTTACCATCTCATCATTTCAAATGAACAACAGCCACCACATGGCTATCATCAAACTTCCCAATATAATGCTTCACACGGTGCCCATTCACTCTAAAGACTTCACCACTTTTGTTCTTCAAATCTAGAGCACCAAATGGGGTCACACACACAACTTCGAATGGCCCACTCCACTTTGATTTCAGCTTTTCGGAAAACAACCTTAGACGGGAGTTGAACAAGAGGACCAAATCACCAACTTTGAACTCCTTTCCACGAGCATATTTGTCATGTAGGTACTTCATCTTGTCCTTATACAAGGACGAACTCGAGTATGCATTGAACCGGAATTCATCAAGTTCATTTAGTTGCTCAATACGAAGATTGGCCGCAACATCCCACTCAAGGTTAAGCTTCCTCAAGGCCCACATAGCTTTATGCTCCAATTCCATAGGTAGGTGACATGCTTTCCCAAATACCAACGGCACGAAGACATACCAATTAGGGTCTTGTAAGCGGTCCGGTAAGCCCATAGAGCATCATCCAACTTTTTAGACCAATCGGTCCTATTGGCATTTACGGTCTTGGAAAAAATACTCTTGATCTCCCTGTTAGACATTTCAACTTGGCCACTTGATTGCGGATGGTAAGGTGTAGAGACTTTATGGTTGACACCATACTTGGAGAGTAAGGTATCAAAAGCTCTATTACAAAAATGCGATCCTCCATCACTAATGATTGCCCGAGGTGTATCAAACCTTGTGAAAATGCTTTTCTTTAGAAATGACACCACACTCCTAGCTTCGTTGTTAGGCAAGGCCACGGCCTCAATCCATTTTGACACATAATCAACCGCTACAAGAATGTAAGTGTTCCCATATGAGCTAACAAAAGGACCCATAAAATCAATACCCCAAACATCGAAGATATCAACTTCAAGAATTGTGTTAAGAGGCATCTCGTCTTTCTTGGAAATCCCTCCCGCTCGTTGGCATTGATCACATCTCTTTACCAAATCACTAGCATCCTTGAACAAAGTCGGCCAATAGAAACCGCAACTCAAAACCTTCGAAGCCGTCCTCACCCCTCCGTGATGGCCACCATAGGGAGAGGAGTGACAAGCCTCCAAAATACTCAATTGTTCACATTCCGGGACAGACCTTCTAATCACACCATCCGTGCAAATCTTAAACAAGTGCGGATCATCCCAATAAAAATCCAAACTATCCCGTTTGAGTTTCTTCCTTTGGTTGGAAGAGAGCTCATATGGGACAAATCCAGTCACAATGAAATTGGCAATGTCCGCGAACCATGGCATGTCACACATTGACACGGAAAGAAGTTGCTCGTCGGGGAATGTATCATTTATCTCAACGCCGTCACATGGCCTCCCTTCTCCAACCAGGACAAATGGTCCGCAACTTGGTTCTCACTTCCCTTCCGGTCCACTATTTCTAAGTCAAATTCTTGAAGAAGTAACACCCATCTCATCAATCTTGCCTTGGAATCCTTCTTGGTCATCAAATACCTAAGGGCGGCATGGTCGGTGTGCATAATTACCTTGGCCCCCATAAGATATGACCTAAATTTCTCCATGGCAAATACAATGGCCAATAACTCCTTCTCCGTCACCGTGTAATTCCGTTGAGCTTCATTCATAGTCTTACTTGCATAATACACGGGATGGAACATTTTTTTAACCCGTTGACCCAACACCGCCCCCACTGCAACGTCACTTGCATCACACATTACTTAAAAGGGCAAACGCCAATTAGGTGCGGTAATGATAGGGGTAGTGGTCAACTTGTGCTTTAAAAGTTCAAAGGCCTCCATGCATTTTTCATCAAAAACAAACTTAGCATCTTTCTCTAGCAACTTGTAAAGGGGATTCATAACCTTCGAGAAATCTTTGATAAACCGCCGGTAGAACCCGGCATGCCCAAGGAAACTCCTCACCCCTTTGACAGAAGTGGGGGGCGGGAGCCTTGAAATCACCTCGATCTTAGCCTTGTCTACCTCAATCCCATGCTTAGAAATCTTGTGACCCAACACTATACCTTCTTCAACCATAAAAGGGCATTTTTCCCAATTGAGAACGAGATTAGTTTCTTCACATCGAGCCAAGACTCTATCCAAGTTTACCAAGCACTCTTCAAAGGAATCACCATCCACACTGAAATCATCCATAAAGACCTCCAATATGTCTTCCACCATGTCGGTGAAAATAGCCATCATGCAACGTTGGAAGGTCGCCGGAGCATTGCACAACCCGAATGGCATCCGGGAGAAGGCAAATGTACCATATGGGCATGTAAAAGTTGTCTTCTCTTGGTCTTCCGGGGCAATTAAAATTTGATTATAGCCCGAATACCCATCCAAAAAACAATAGAAGGCTTGCCCCACAAGGCGATCAAGCATTTGATCGAGGAATGGCAAGGGAAAATGATCCTTGCGGGTCACTTTGTTAAGCTTCTGGTAGTCCATGCAAACTCTCCACCCGGTAATGGTTCGAGTGGGAATAAGCTCATTGTTGTCATTTGTCACCACCTCCATCCTGCCTTTCTTCGGTACACATTGCACCGGGGAAGTCCATGAGCTATCGGAGATTGGATACACCATACCCGCATCAAGCCATTTGATCACCTCTTTCTTCACCACCTCTTGCATTGCTTCATTTAGCCTCCGTTGATGTTCTAGGAGGGTCTTGCATCATCCTCCAAGATAATTTTACGCATGCAAAATGCGGGGCTTATTCCCCGAATGTCCGCCAGAGTCCATCCAATTGCCCTTTTTCGCCTTTGAAGCACCTCCAAAGTGGCCTCAACCTGCAAGTTAGTAAGGCAAGAAGAAAGAATAACTGGAAGAGTTGAATTAGAGCCCAATAATTCATACCTGAGGTGTGGAGGAAGTGGCTTCAACTCCAACACCGGTGGCTCCTCAATTGATGGTTTGGTTGGTGGAGTTTTCCGATTTTCAAGATCCAAGGACAATTTTCTCGGTTCATAAGAGTAAGAGCACATTCCATGTAGAGCATTGACACACTCCACCTTGCTTGTGTCATCATTGACATCAAGATTTAATAGCACGGCCTCAAGGGGATCCTCCACGTTGATCATAGAACTTGTGTCATCCACTATCACAGCTGTAACAATGTCCACAAAAGAGCACACCTCAGTGCTATTGGGTTGCTTCATGGATTTGCAAACATGGAAAATCACCTTTTCATCTCCCACTCGGAAAGTTAGCTCACCCGCTTCAACATCAACCAATGCTTTCCCCGTTGCTAAGAAAGGTCTCCCTAGAATAATTGGAACCTCATAGTCCACTTCACAATCCAAAATTACAAAGTCGGCCGGCAATATGAATTTGTCCACCCGGACAAGTACGTCATCAATTATACCCGAAGGTCGCTTCATCGACCGGTCCGCCATTTGAAGTCTCATTGAGGTTGGCCTAGGTTGCCCAATTCCCAAAGTCTTGAAGACTGAATAAGGCATCAAATTAATGCTAGCCCCCAAGTCACAAAGGGCCTTAGTAAACTCCGCACTACCGATAGTGCAAGGGATAGTAAAAGCTCCAGGGTCTTCAAGTTTCGGGTCCATAGAATGCACTATCGCACTGACTTGGTGAGTCATCTTTATTGTTTCACAATCCATGGAACGCTTTTTTGTGACCAAATCCTTCATGAACTTTGCATAGCCCGGCATTTGTTCAAGTGCCTCCACCAAAGGCACATTGATTGTAAGGCTTTTCATCATATCTATGAACTTTTTGAATTGATTGTCACTCTTTTGCTTTGCTAACCGTTGAGGATAAGGTGGAGGTGGTCTAGGCAAAGGTACCCTGGCTTTTGGCACCACCGGCTCCGGCATGTCGATTATGTGCTGCCTAGACGGGTTCACGGCCTCTTGAGTTTCCACCTCTGCCTCATCAATGTCAATCCTCACATCATTGTTCACATCATTCTCTACCACATCTTCAACTACCAAAGGAATATCATTTTCTTGCAACTCAACATCATCATCCACAACTTGCTTATCTTTCGAGGCATGCACATCACCGCCTCTCCCACTTCTTGTTGTAACCGCCATCACATGATTGTTCCCACCTTTAGGGTTCACTACCGTATCACTTGGTAGAGCACCCTTTGGGCGAGTATTTAACGATTGAGAGATTTGGCCTAAGTGTACCTCCAAATTCCGAATGGAGGTATTGTGGGAAGCCAATTGAGCATCGGAATCTTGGTTCTTCTTCATCATTTGTTCGAACATCATTTCTATTCTTCCCATATCATTACCTGATGAACTAGATCCTTGAGAAACGAACGGGGGTGGATTGTTCGGTTGTTGGTACATAGGGGGCCTTTGAAAGCCTTGCCCCCGATTGCCTTGGTTTCCATTGTTGTTCCAATTGCCTTGACCATTGTTGTTCCAATTGTTGTTATTTCCATTCCAATTTCCTTGGTTGCCCGAATTGTTGTTCCCCCAATTTCTGCCTTGGTTGTTGTTGTTCCAATTACCACCACCGTGTTGATTGCTCCAATTTCCATGGGGCCGCCATTGTTTGATTTGAAGAGTTGCCTCTATTTCCTTGATAGTTGTTAACATATTGGACCTCCTCATTTTGCTCATCATAACACTCATTTGAAAAACCACCACCATCATCATATTGATCACAATTTCCTTGAGGTTGTTGCCCTCTTTGCCTTCTCTTAAGCATATTCACTCCTTCCATGGCATTGACTTGGTGAGGATTTTGGACTTGTTGTAATTGCGCCTTAGCCAATTGATTCATAGTAGTAGTAAGCTCGGCAATAGCTTGACCATGGTCATGCAACTCCTTGTGCAAATGGATCACCGTAGGGTCGCCTTGAGGAACATTGGCCCTACTTTGCCAAGCCGAAGAAGTGTCGGCCATCTCGTCGAGAATATCACAAGCTTCATTGTAAGGAAGCTTCATAAAGTTGCCTCCGGCCAATTGGTTCACAATGCATTGATTAGTGGTGTTGATGCCCCGATAAAAGGTTTGTTGAATCATTGCCTCGGTCATATCGTTGTTTGGGCATTCTTTCACCATTGTTCTAAATCTCTCCCATATTTCATGCAAGGGTTCCGTTGGCTCTTGCTTGAAGGCCAAAATTTCATCACGAAGCGCCGCCATGTGACTCGGCGAAAAGAACTTGGAAATAAACTTGTCCGCCAATTCATCCCACGTAGTGATGGAATGATTGGGAAGCCTTTCTAACCAATCCAACGCTTTACCCCGAAGAGAAAACGGGAAAAGCCTCAATCTCAATGCATCCTCGGACACGTTTGTTTGCTTGCTACCCCAGCATGTATCTACGAACCCCTTCAAGTGCTTGTAGGTATTTTGATCGGAGGCGCCCGTAAAATACCCTCGTTGCTCGAGCAAGGTCAACATGACATTTGTGATTTGAAAGTTCCCCGCCCGGATTCGGGGAGGAACGATGGCACTCGCATATCCTTGATTCGGTAGCACCCGAGGAACCGCTCTTGGAGGTGGCGGAGGAGGGTCTGGGACGTTGTCATTAGCATTGGCCTGGCGGCCTCGTCGTGGTCCTGGAGGTACAAGAGGAACCTCATCAACTCCAATATCCTCAACCTCCTCCCCCGCAAGCACATTTCCAAGAGGGCCGTTTGCATTTAAAGCCATTTTGGTACCTGTAGTAATCACACACACAAATTAGTAACAAAGAAGGAAAGAAGAACAACATACAAAACTACCTAAATAGATAGCCAAAATCGTTAGCTCCCCGGCAACGGCGCCAAAAAGTTGTCGCAGCCAACTCCACGCTACTATAAAGTAGGAAGAGAGGGTCGCAATAGCTTTTACCGGATATGAGGGTCGGGATCGATTTTCACAGGGAGCTAGAAATTGGAGCTGGGTATCTATCTAGACTAGAATTGCGTGTATGCTCTTAATTGATCTTCTTATCATTTTTGGGTTTTTCAATTATAAACTATAGTTATCAAGCTACTAGTTGAATCTAGATTATACTATGGAATAATTGCTAAAGTTATATCTAATGGGAAGAAGGGCACTAGGGTCGTGGCATCACCTAGGTGGCTAATTGACGGGTAGATGTTACTAAGGTTCGATTGACATAATTGGGGCTTATGCTATAACCGTTGCACAATTTTACCCACTCTCACACCTCTCGTTAGAGAGAGTGATTTTGCCCAATTGACTCTTTCGAGACCAAATGGGTAGGCAAATTTGATCAAGCAACTAGGGTTCAAGTAGGGTGATTACTCTCTCGAGGTTTAACACGTTAATTGGGACTATCATTTCTCATGAGTCCATCCCAATTCCTTATTGGGTCAATTTTGGGGTCATAGACTCTCTTTCTCAAGAGGAGTTAAACCCACAAAGCTTGAATCAGTGTTTGCAACCACAAATTCGAAATTAAAACATAAAATCAACCCAAATAGCAAACACCCATAGTCAATATAACCCTAGATGGAAACACCCATCAATTACCCACACTAGGGTTGAGCCACAACTCTAGCTAATGGGTTTAGCTGCTCATGCTAGATACAGAAATTGAAGAAATAGATGAAGAACTAAGCATATTAATTGATTACTAAGAAGAAACTACAATAATCTGCCAAAAATGGCTACAATAGCCGGCACAGCTCACGTCTGAAATCAAAATGTACAAAAAGATGACCTAAAAATGGTAAAATGTTCTATTTATACTAGGCTGGAAAAAAATACCCCTGCGGGGTCAGTGCGGGCCGCACAAGCTTGACCGTGGACCGCGTGGTTTAACACTTGGGATTTCACATCTCTCTGAACCTCTGCTCCGCAGACCGCACAAAAAGGTAGTGCGGCCGTGAAGTCACCACCGTGGACCGCGTAACCAGTACCGCGGCCGCGTAGCCTTAAGCCCAAACTAGCCATGTCTCTGAACCTCCTAGTGCGGCCGCATTCACTTTTGCGCGGTTCGCGCTAGGCCCTCTTTTCCTCAATTCACTTAATCTTTGATACTTGAGCAGGTTTCACTCCTTTTGAGCCGATCTTTGACATTTTGTCACTTTGTCGATCAAACCTGCAATCCAACACAACTTGTGAGCATTTTGGGACTATTTTGTAGCAATTTATAGCCAAAGCATAGGCAAGTAGGGGCATAAAACATGTTAAAATCCCGACTTATCAGCCAAGCGCCAGATTTCGACATGCCACCGAGAGCTCAAACAATGAGGCTATGACTGCAGCCCTCGAACTGTTAGATGAAAAGCGGGAAGCTTCACTGGTCCGAATGGCCGCCCAAAAACAAAGAATCGAAAGGTACTATAACAGGAGAACAAATCTCTGACATTTCGGAGTTGGGGACTTGAACCTAAGGAAAGTCACCCTAAACACTCGAAACCCAAATAAAGGGAAGCTAGGCCCGAGCTGGGAAGCACCGTACCGCATCCGCGGAGTAATCGGCAAAGGGTCCTATAAGCTCGGTACCATGGAAGGCGAACAACTTCCAAGCAATTGGAACATATCAATGCTGAAACGCTATTACTGCTAAGGTGTCCGATGGAAGATGCCGGAACATCCTCCGACTCAGAGACCTTGGGTTTTAAAGCATGCAGTGCACTCTTTTCCTTCGATCGGATTTTATCCCAAAAGGGTTGTACCGGCAAGGTTTTTAACGAGGCTATACCTATATGCTACCTGAGGAGAACTCAACAAGTATTCAAGGCTTCTCTTTAATCAACCTCGAATACTGGGGGGAATCCCCCTGGAAGATCACCTCCCCGGAGAAATCAAGACGAATCAAAGAGGATCTCGACAAAGAAATGATGTATCGGGCCAAACAGTCAAATGAACCGTGTCCGCATAGAATACTCAAACCCTCGAGGACGGAAACATGTATACTTGTACCAAGTAATCAAAGGAGTATCTTTTACCATCAAAACACTTCGCGCTTCAAAGAAGTTTGCTATTTTTACAAGAAATGGCCTCAGGGCCAGAAATTTCCCGAACACCCGAGAACTGACATCAAAAACTCGAAGCTGTAAGACCTCCGGGGCGGAAATTTCGAGCTCATAAGCCCTCCATGAGGCAAAATGAAGATTACAAAAAACGGCTCCAGAGCCAAAAACTTTCGATGTCTCGGGGACTGTCGCCGACTGTCACCCCATCAAGCTATCAAAAACCCAAGGCCATAAGACCCCAAGCGGGCAACCTCGAACCGGAAAGCCCTCCATGTGGCAATATTAGAAAATGTAAGACCTCCATGAGGCATTATGAACAGTGTAAGACCTCCATAAGGCAACAACAAATCTGTAAGACCTCAAGCAAGGCATGAATTATACTTGTACCAAGTAACCTATCTGTAAGACCTCAAGCAAGGCATGAATTATACTTGTATCAGGTAACCTATCTGTAAGACCTCAAGCAAGGCATGAATTATACTTGTGCCAAGTAATATATCTGTAAGACCTCAAGTAAGGCATGTTCAAATTTATAAGACCTTACAAAAGGCATAATCCCGATCCCCAAGTCAAGGCTATATATTCGAACTTGTAAGACCCCTAAAAGGGCATACCCTCGATGTAGACGTCGAGGCTACCTCACTCGGGGAGTAAAAGGCTACTGCAAACACAATGACTACGATCGTAAGGCTCCGGCCAAACTAACGCGACTCGGGGATGCCCGACTGTCGCCATAAAATCACAGGCGCCAACCTATATTAAAGGTCGTACCGACTCAAGGCGTAAGAGCCCGAGCGCCAGCCCATATTAGAGGTCGTACCGACCCAAGGCTTAAGATCCCGAGCGCCAGCCCATATTGAAGGTCGTACCGACCCAAGGCGTAAGAGCCCAAGCGCCAGCCCATATTAGAGGTCGTGCCGACCCAACGCATAGAGCCTAAGGGCCAGCTTAAAATTCAAAAACCTAAGGGTCGATGAGCTCGAGTCAAAACCCGACTCGAAGACTGAGCCCGAAATGGTTAACTAAAAAGCGCCTAAGGGAAAATGCGTAAGAGCCTACGGGCCAGCCCAACGAGCCGCTGGGCCGATTTGTAAACCTACGGGGTTTTCCTCGAAATCCAATTCATCTGACTAATCATTGACAAGCGTCAAAATTCAAAACAAAAGAAAGGCATGAAAGGGGAAAACTGAAAGGCTTCTTTTTATATGTATATATATGAAATAATATAAGGCTTCATTTACAATGTTCTCTAAGAGCATAGTGCAAAGAATCAGAAAGGAAAAGCCTAATCTACTTTCCCCCTGGGGACTACGGCTCCATCAGCCTCTTCCTCATTTTCTTCGGCATCGGATACGAGGAACTTGGCATCATGTTCATCCGCCTTGGCCTGCTCTATATCTTCCGGGAGATCGAAGTCCCTAGCGTGGATCTCCTCGAGGTTTTCCCTCCGGGATCTGCACCGGGCATATTCATTGCTTCTGCTCTCCCGATCAGAAGCCCCTCTCAACCTAGCTTGAGCATCGGCAGCGTCTTTTAAATAGACGGCTACTTTCTTATCAACCTTAGCTCGAATCTCTTCAACTTCAGCCCGGGCATCAACGACCTCGCCCTTCATCTTCAAAAGGTCAAACTCGAGCCTTATAATCCTGTTCCTCTGGACCGGGCTGTTTTCACAAGCGTTCCGGAGTTGCACCTCGAGGGCAGAAACCTTGGCCAAAACATTCTTCTTGGCCGCAACTTGGGCATCTATCTGAGCCTTTAGCTCATTACACTCGTACTTGGCCTGACCAACTTCGCCCCAAAGGCATTCCAGGTCCTCCGCCTTACTCTGCAACTGAAGCATCAAAAATTGATCTCCGAGGATAGAAGAGAAAACGTGCATCCCCTCGAAACAAAGGTTACCTATCTCTCGAGGCGGTCTTCGTAGTCCAGGCTTTGACTCGTTTCGTACCAAAGATATATCAACTCCTTTGCCCTTTTATCACAGAGAAGCCTGAGGGATTTATCCCCGTCCAAGGCTTTTCGCAACCAGGCTTCACGGCGGAGCAGCTCGGACTTGAGCTTGTCAAAAGCCTATAAAAAAGAAACCCAATGACAAAATGAAAATGCAAAACCGAAAAACCAACAGAGTCAACCAGAGCTCACCTCGGAACAAAGCCGCTGAGCCTCCTCAAAAGTTGAGCGTGCATCTACTGGCCTGATCTCATCGGCCCCAGTCGAATCGCTCTCGACGGGGATATGATCGCTCGAGACCCCACTTGACTTTGGCAGCCCCTGGCCTCGAAAATCCCTCGAAGTACCTTCGACGGGAGAAGAGGACGGCGGCAGAACATCTGCATCCCTCAAAGTACCTTCAACGGGAGAAGAGGATGGCGGCAGAACATCTACATCCCTCGAAGTACCTTTGACGGGAGAAGAAGACGGTGGCAAAGGAGGAGCCACTCCTCTGAGGCCATATATCTCGGGTATTGCAGGCTCAGCTGCCCCAGAAGGCCTCTCAGCTCGAGCCATCGATGCGTGGCCGCTCCCTTCTGTTGCACCAATGTCTACACGACGGACGGTAGGTACATGATCTACCTCAACGGTTGCGTCTCCCTTTCGCCTCCAGGCAGACCCTGCCTCACTACAAATCTCCTCGCCCCTTGAGGATTCCTTGCACTTGTTATCGCTCTTCGGCCATGAAGCCAATGATCCTCCCTCCTCTCCGAGAGAGCATGGTCTCACCTCGGAAAATTCTCCAACGCCTGCAGTAAAGAAGTTAGGAAACACAGAGGGAAATATTCCTTAGAGAGAGGAATCACGCAGTACTCACCGTGATGTTTTGCCTCCCTTCTACCCTTCAACAAATCTCGCCACTTACGCTCATCGTAGGTCGAGCAAACTGCCAGTTTTCGAGTCCAACCCGCCAGATCGGGGACCTCATATGGCAACCACGGGATTGCTACGGAAAGGGAAAGAAAACACCGTTATGGAGTTTGCCTCCACTATGAACAAAGATGACAAAAGCACAAGTGTACCACTTACGTGTGAAATTCCATTTCTCAGGGAATGGCAGGAACTCTACGGGAATAATGTCAACAGTCTGCACTCGGACAAATCGACTCACCCACCCTCGGTTCCCGTCTTCTTCATTACTGACAACAAAGGGTTGGGTGGATCGACGTCGTAGAATAATCAAGCCTCGGTAATGCAAGGGCCGATACAATCTGATGAGATGGCTGAGGATGAACTCGAGCCCGGCTTTATCTGCAAAGAGCCTTATTGTCAACACTATCCTACAAAACGACGGGTGAACCTGTGCCACGGTAACCTGATATCTTTTACAAAACTCGAGCACGACTCTGTCGAGAGGGCCCAATGTAAAGGGGTACGTGTATACGTTCAAAAACCCCTCTACATGAGCCATGATTCTCTCCTCCAGGGAAGGTACCTGCAGTACCACCTTTTCTTCCCATCCGCAGTCTCTCCTAACTGCCTCAAGGTGTTCCTCTCCTATTGATGAGATGAACCTCGACGCATGCTCCCGATGGCCTTGAACATTGGGAGGTCTCTCTAACGTAAAGTCCCTCCTCGAGACAAAGCATCTCGAGGTTAGCTCACCGGATGCCGGCGGTGTACCACCGACCGGACGGGAAACAGAGGCGGAATTCCCCTAAGTTGCGATTTCAGTACAATATTTAAATTTCTCTAAGTTGAAAGTGTGGTTTTTCACCAGAGAAAATGTATTCCTTTTATTTTTTATGGTGAAAGTTAGTGCTTTTATAATGTTTACTTGCTTACTCTTTTCTTTTTGGTAGATGAATACCAGATATGTGCTAAAATGCAATTTGTTAAATTAAAATATAGCACTAACAATCAATCCGAAAATCAGAGAAGCTCAAACATCTTCCCATCGACTAACATGTGCTGCCAGGTTCCATTGGCTATGATACACATATTCCCCAAAACCTCTGTCTGATTCCATTGTAAGTTACAAAGCCTAGAAATAGTTTGTTCACCTGTATAGTACTCTGAAATTAATTTCTCAACGTTGAGAAACCAAAACCAGAAGGCATCATAAATATACAAATAAGAGCTTATCAACCTTATTCAGATAAACATCATTCTATAGATTAGCCTCCAGAACATTAAACTCATCAGTGAGCTCTTTGCGAGGAGCAGTTCTTCCTGCATGAATTACATATCTGGTATTCTAACTACTCTTTTAATTCTTACGTAGCTATGACACCATCTTGGTGTGTTATTAGAAAAGCATGTCGATAGCTTTCTTAATTCTCAGAACAACTAATATGTTTTTCATGGAACAAGTAAAATACACTTTACATTCGGATTTTTTAGTCATCTACTTATGATATATACGACAAAGGAAAACTGGTAATTTATAGTTGAATCAATAAGCAAGATTTCTTAGTGGCAAATCTTTTATGCAGATGTCACGACCCAATTCCCTACCCGGTCGTGATGGCGCCTCTCGTGAAGACAAGGCCAACCAACAGAACAATAGCACCTCATTTTAACAGTTAATTAGCATGAATAAGTCTAAAACATAGATAATGTACTCATAAGTGCGAAATAAAACGAAGTAAAACAGAGAACCATCCCAACTCAGCCCGCAATCGGGGTGTCACAAGTCACGAGCTACTACAGAGTTCACTAAATACTACAAGTATGGAACTAGAAACAAGTCCGAAGGTAATGTAAATACAGAAGATAAGGGAGAGAATGGGGCTGTGAACGCCGACAGCTACCTCGTCACTCCGGGTCCGCCTGGTCTGGAAGGAAATCAGCACTCAGGAACGAACTCAGCTATGCATGTATCTGCACACACGGTGCAGGGAGTAATGTGAGTACTCCGACCCAGTGAGTAATAAAAATAAATAATGACTGAGAACATAAAATCCCATAAAGGCACAAATAATGCTATCTCAAGCAGTAAAATCAGTTAGGCAGTAAAAACCAGTAAAATAGCAAGAATTTCTCTTTTAAAACAGTTTAAACAAATATTCTCAACCAGTGGAAATGCTCAGAAACCTGCCCCTCGGGCGCAATATCAAACTCTCAGCACAGTATCAGCCCCGCGGGCTCAGTATCAATCACACAGTACAACATCAGCCCCTCGGGCTCACTCTCAAATCACATGGGTACCCGCGCTCACTGTGGGTGTGCAGACTCCGGAGGGGCTCCTACAGCCCAAGCGCTATCATAATAAGGCCTGAAAGCCTGAACATATCAATATGAGGCCTGAAAGCCTTCTCACAATACACTCGAGGCCTGAAAGCCTCCTCACATATCGCTCGAGGCCTGAAAGCCTCCTCAAATATTGCTCGAGGCCTGAGAGCCTCCTCACATATGGCCCTCGGCCTCAATCAGTCCAAAAATAGTCATAGCCCCTCGGGCATCAGTAAAAACAACAACGCTCAGCTCAAATAATAGTTCAAATATCAGTTGAAAACTCAAGGTTGAGTAAAAATATAATTGAGTTCATGAAACGGTGTAATTCAAATGGACTGAGTTCAAATAATATTTTAAATAGTGAGCAAAACAGTGATGATAGCTCACAGGGAGCTCAAACAGTCGGCAATAAGCCCAAGTATAGCAATAAGCCCAAGTCATAGTGAAAAACAACAAGTCATAGTGAGATACGCGGTAAAATCAACAACCGGGACGGACCAAGCCACAATCCCCAATAGTAAATGGCCCCGCGCTCGTCATTGAACGCGTGTCTCATCTCAACATAGCACAAAGTTGTGCAAATCCGGGGTCTCAAACCCTCAGGACATCATTTAAAATCATTACTCACCTCTAGCCGGCCAAAAGTCTAGCTCGCTAAGCCTTTTCCCCTCGAATCGACCTCCTCGCGTGTCGAATCTGATCAAAACCACAAGGAATACGTTACAATAGGCTAAGGGAACATAACCCAATCGAAAAGACTCGAAAATTATCAAAAATTACGAAGTTGGCAAAACCCTTGCCCCAGGCCCACTTCTCGAAAAATTACAAAATTTACATCACAGGATTCCTCGTCTCGCCACGAGTCTATACATATCAAATTTACCAAAATCGGAGTCCATTTGACCATTCAAATTCCATTTTTAAATTATCAATTCTCAAGTTGTAGCTTTACCCCCTTTTGATAGATTGCAACCAATTTCCATGTTAAATTTATCATAATCTCGTGTATTTAGGCCAAGGAACTTACCTCCAATCAATCCTCCTTGAATCCCTCTTCAATTTGTCCCAAAGAGCTCTCAAAATACTCAACAATGGAGGAAAATGGACCAAGCTTCGCGGATGATATGATTTAAAAACCCTTCTGTCCAGGTGCAATTTACCTTACGCGAACGCAGTCAACACCCCCGCGTTCGCGATGACCAGAAAATATTGACAAGGAATTAACCCTACGCGAACGCGTTGCCCAAGCCGCGAACGCGATGCTTCAGAAACTTTAACTACGCGAACGCGTGCCCTATGACGCGAACGCATTGAACAATTTCACAAGGCCTTGATTCCCTTCTACGCGAACGCGTTACCACCAACGCGAACGCGATGCTTTGCCTTCCAGAACTTCGCGAACGCGGCCTTCTTCCACGCGAACGCGAAGACCAAATTCCCAAGCCCTCACATTTCCTCTACGCGTTTGCGACATCACCCACGCGAACGCAAAGGGCAAATCTCTGCAACACCAACAGCTGAAAATCTACTACTTTTAAAGTCCAAAATTGGTCCGATTGACCACCCGAAATCACCCCGAGGCCCCCGGGACCTCAACCAAAAATGCCAACACATTCTAAAACATTATTCAAACTTGTTCCAATCTTCAAAACACATCAAACAACGCTAAAACCATTAAATCACATCGGATTCAAGCCTAAGTTTCTTCAAAACTTCCGAAATACGCATTTGATCAAAAACCCGACCAAAACACCTCCGAATGACCTGAAATTTTTCACACACATCCAAAATCACCTAAATGAACTACTACAACTCCCGGAATCCCATTCTGACCTCCGGATAAAAATATCACCTACCAACCGGAATTCGCCAAAATACTAACTTCGCCAATTCAAGCCTAATTCTACACCGGACCTCCAAAATCAATTCCGATCGCACTCCTAAGTCACAAATCATCCCTCGAAGATAATGGAATCACCAAAATTCACATCCGAGCCCTCTAACTCAATAGTCAATATCCGGTTGACTTTTCCAATATAAGCCTTCCTTAAAGAGACTAAATGTCTTATTTTCTACCAAAACCAAACCAATTCGACTCTAACTCACCAAATGCCGATAATGAAACATGAAGAAGCGATAAACGGGGAAAATGGGGCGGTAACACATGAGACGATGGGTCGGGTCGTCACAGCAGAATTTGACTCTATCACAATTGGAATTAAACTGCCTCATGGCCATGGAATGCTTACTAATCGGTCTATTCTTTTGATTGAAGTGAATACCAGTATCATTCTCACATTTAAGGTATATTGTTGTCAAATTTCGTTCAACTATATTTAATTTTTGTCGAGTCATAAATGTAGCATTCACTAATGAGTAATTTTTTTTAACTATCATGGACGGTTAAATGTTTAAATAGCTTTAGCTTTCACAAAGGAATTTTAGGTTTATTTGAACCAGTGATTGACAATTATCATTTTAAAGTTTTATGTGAACCACTGATTGGCTTAAGTATATGACAGTCAAATGAAACTAGCTGAGGCTCGAAAAGGAGTTGCAACAGTAGGCGCAGCACCTTAAGTGATCAAATCTCTATGGTAATAATCATTTTTGAATTACTTCAGGCACTTTTAACTAAGTTGTGATACTTTCAGAAGCCACACTGACCGAGCAAGTTTGTTATGCAAGCACCAAGCTGAACTTTAAGAGAACTATTCCATTATATGTTCATATATCTAAAGCAATTTTGGCCTTGATATTTTCGTTTTCAAAGGTCACACAAAAGAGGTACACACCTATTTGTATTTCCATTTCCCTGATCCTAGCTTCTTTTCTAAACTAATTCAGTCTATGAACCCATGAATCATTTGATGGAAATAACATGTCTTGAGTAAAATAATAATATATCTCTGCAGACACGTCGATACCATGATCAGCTGGTGCCGATGGAAAGAGAACATCTAGAAACGCAATATATTCAACAAAAAAAATGTCCCTATTCTTTGTAGATTTATGCATATATACTGTTTAATTTAGTTATAGTATTCTGATATCATATTTCTCACAGCTTTGCGTCTCATGACTAAACAAATCAAATCTCTCAACAGACACATCGAAATCACAATCCACTTGTGTTGTTGGATAGAGGACTTTTAGAACTACAATATTTAAAAAATTCAGATCTAGATTATTTGTAGATTTAACCAGATATTCTTTTGAGCGACCTTACTAAAAAAGTTATATCTCTCAGGACGTCGAAACCACGATCCGCTTGTACCATTCGAAAACTACAACATATAAAATATTAAGGTCCATATTCTTCGTAAATTAATACAAATATACCTTTGATTTCAGTTATGAATTTCTGGAATTGTACTTTTTACATCTTTGAGCATTATGACCAAAAAGATCACATCTATTTGCACACAAGTCGAATAGACAATCCTCTTGTGTCGTTGGAAAGAGTACTTCTATAACTACAATATATACAAAATCAAGTCCAAATTATTTGTATATTTATAAGCATATTCTTCTTAAATCAGTTATGAATTTATGTTATTCTGCTTTTCACATAATTATATCTCTCTGCAGGCATCGCAAAACCACAATCAGCTTTTGTCGTTCAAAAGTGAATTCTGAACTACAATATATACAAAAATTTAGGTCCAGACCCTTCGTAGATTTGTCTTCTTTCTTCGGTAATATTCATTTTTCTTCATGTGAAAGTTTTTTGTGGTTATTCTGTATT
Organism: Nicotiana attenuata; assembly: GCF_001879085.1. NCBI lineage: Eukaryota > Viridiplantae > Streptophyta > Magnoliopsida > Solanales > Solanaceae > Nicotiana > Nicotiana attenuata. The sequence continues at coordinate 504,342 of NC_031989.1, forward strand.
CACTACGATTGGACCACATTTTATACTTTAGCAATATCCCGATGGTTCACATATTAGGGTCTTTTAATTACTTTCGTCAAAACTTTTGGCTATGGTTCCTAAAGTACCATTTTTCTTGGTTGAGTTCAACACAACAATTATGAAGGTGAATTTTGTAACTTTTTTCTTAAATAGACAAAGTACCTCAATCAGGTTCACATGTAGTAACATTATTCTGTATATCTTTTTGTGTTGCATGTTACTCATAAATATGTGAAGATATTGTCAGTTAATACCATGCCTCAGTATGAGTTAGGACAAAGAGTTTGGGTGCCAATTTAAGTGTCGGTCAATTAAATACTATTAGGTTTGTGTACCAAATATTTCATGGAGCCATTAAACATGCCTTTCTACTAATTATTTTTCTCTTTACTACTTTGATAAGAGTTGCACGCGAGTTGCCGATACACTATTGCTTCTTGAGGGGATTCAAATACATTCTATTTTATGTGTATCTCCACTCAAAAACTATCACTCCTCTAGCATTAATTGCTCATCCGCGTATTCTAGATTCGTCATGTTCACTATACTCTTTGTCTGAAAGGCGGATGCAGCCGTATATAATTAGGTAATGAGTCTAAACTCTAATTTTAAAATAGGCAGAATAGCCTAAATGGCACTTATACTTGTGCCACTTTGTCATCCCGGTCCTCAAACTTAATGAAGTTTCATTTAGACACCTCTACTCGTTCTAAAGTAATATTTTAAACCCTTCTGACCATGTGTATTCCTCAATCGTCTCGTTGTATTATCCACGTCAGATAAAAATATTCCATGTCATTATTTTTATTCACAAAACTATTTTTGGAAAAGAAAAAGTTGAATCCTAAAGTTTTCTCTCACAAACACATTCATGCCTTTCTCTCTCTAAAAATCAGCCATTAGCAGAGCCTACCCTATGCTCTAGTCATAGCAGAGCAGCACTATGTTTGTTAATCCTCCTTGTTATGAGCTAGTCTAGCCCGGTGTCTAAGCTCGGCTTTTTTCCACCTCACAATCAGGTAACATAGTGAAAAGAGGGTATTAACCTGGAAAGAAGAGAAGTGCACAGCAAATTAGTGAGTGAAAACACTAGAAATGACGGAAACAAACAGAAAGGAATGACCAAATAAACTCACCAAGATTATTATCGCAATAACCAACAGAGGCCCAGACCAGAGTGTGGAAAGAAAAATGCCGTAGCCCGTGTGAATCGAAGTAATTCTGGCGTGCAAAGCTTTTCCAGTTTGCAGCTAATAAGCCATTAAGCCTTTCAGCGCTATACACTCCTCCAACTGCATCATAAGGAAACTAAGCAGTTGTTGGTTAACAGCCTCAAAATTTATGTTTTCAATTAAGCCACAACTTTTTCTTTTTTACTTTCAATTTGAAAACCAACAAATATGTAGTTTTATGGATCCAAAACATAGACAACCAAGACGAGGAAATGAATAAATTCCAAGAGTTTAGCTTGTGTTCAAAGAACATAAAATGCAATCACCATAAAACTGATGCTTCTGGGCGTTAACCCCCCCTTTATTTTTTCTTTTCTTTTCATTTTTTGGTATTTTTAATTAAAATCATAAACTTTTACTCGCTTCTTAATGCGTGTAGTCACGCATTTTATCCAACTCAGCAAAGCAAATGCCACATAGGCTTGGTCAATGGTCAGAAGGGTTTAAAATATTACTTTTGAACGAGTAGAGGTGTCTAGATGAAACTTCAGTATGTTTGGGGACCGGGATGACAAAGTGGCACAAGTATAAGTGCCATTTAGGCTATTCTGCCTTTAAAATATAATAGGTTTCAAGCTAAAAGTGCGCACTCATATAGTAATGTGTGTATTCATGTTATTGTCTTGTAATTCATTTTGCTATCTTATTTTTTAATATGCATATGTGTGTATTCATGGGATAATCAGTAGCAAAAAACCCGATTGAAGCCTTTGTTTTGGAGTTACTGATAGGAGTAATAGAGAAAAAAGGACCTTCTTCTGAAGTACTCATAATTTGAATTAATCCAAATTATGCTTCCAATGGAGTCTTACTCACTAAATAAAACGTTTAACTTCTCTTATGTTTCTGTGAGTATCAACTCTAAATTACTATGTCTTTTACCAAGTTTTGTAAACTTAGAATTTATTGTTCAGGAATGTCAAACATGGGTCCATCTAGGTTGGTTAGAGTTGACTGCAACACTTTCTTCTTATATTATCATTGCGTTTAAATGTGGATCTTATCTCAATTCATAATCATACTATCATTACTTTTTGGACACTGTAACACTTTTTTATTCATGTAGATGAACAATCTTGAAAATATTTTTGATGTTTGTGACTCTTATCTCCAAGATAAATGTCCTTGCATTATTTAAAGAAAAATAAAGTTTAAATTACTTTCACCATTAGCAACAGTCAAGGGATATATCAACCAAAATACAAATTTAAAATTTCATCTTGTGAATTGATGTTACATATTTTATTGCTATTGAAGCAAGTTTTGTCTGACTGCTGCTTACATGTTTCTTCTCTTTTTTTTTTTTTCCTTCAGTAATAGAGAGTTCTAGGTGAAATCAGTCCGTAAAAGGATGTCGATGGCTTTCATCCTCTTAATATTGGCAAGCTTGAAATGAAAGGAATTAAATGAGAAAAATTATGGCTTTCGGCATGGCTTGCGATTTCAGTACAATATTTAAATTTCTCTAAGTTGAAAGTGTGGTTTTTCACCAGAGAAAATGTATTCCTATTATTTTTTATGGTGAAAGTTAGTGTTTTTATAATGTTTACTTGCTTACTCATTTCTTTTTGGTAGATGAATATCAGATATGTGCCAAAATGCAATTTGTTAAATTAAAATATAGCGCTAACAATCAATCCGAAAATCAGAGAAGCTCAAACATCTTCCCATCGACTAACATGTGCTGCCAGGTTCCACTGGCTATGATACACATATTCCCCAAAACCTCTGTCTGATGCCATTGTAAGTTACAAAGCCTAGAAATAGTTTGTTCACCTGTATAGTACTTTGAAATTAATTTCTCAACGTTGAGAAACCAAAACCAGAAGGCATCATAAATATACAAATAAGAGCTTATCAACCTTTATTCAGATAAACATCATTCTATTGATTAGCCTCCAGAACATTAAACTCATCAGTGAGCTCTTTGCGAGGAGCAGTTCTTCCTGCATGATTTACATATCTGGTTTTCTACCTACTCTTTTAATTCTTACGTAGCTATGACACCATCTTGGTGTGTTATTCGAAAAGCATGTCGATAGCTTTCTTGATTCTCAGAACAACTATTATGTTTTTCATGGAACAAGTAATATACACTTTACATTCGGATTTTTTAGTCATCTACTTATGATATATACGACAAAGGAAAACTGGTAATTTATAGTTGAATCAATAAGCAAGATTTCTTAGTGGCAAATCTTTTGTGCAGAAATTGTCTCTATCACAATTGGAAGTAAACTGCCTCATGGCCATGGAATGCTTACTAATCGGTCTATTCTTTTGATTGAAGTGAATACCAGTATCATTCTCACATTTAAGGTATATTGTTGTCAAATTTCGTTCAACTATATTTAATTTTTGTCGAGTCATAAATGTAGCATTCACTAATGAGTAATTTTTTTTAACTATCATGGACGGTTAAATGTTTAAATAGCTTTAGCTTTTACAAAGCAATTTAAGGTTTATTTGAACCAGTGATTGGAAATTATCATTTTAAAGTTTTATGTGAACCACTGATTGGCTTAAGTATATGACAGTCAAATGAAACTAGCTGAGGCTCGAAAAGGAGTTGCAACAGTAGGCGCAGCACCACAAGTGATCAAATCTCTATGGTAATAATCATTTTTGAATTACTTCAGGCACTTTTAACTAAGTTGTGATACTTTCAGAAGCCACACTGACCGAGCAAGTTTGTTATGCAAGCACCAAGCTGAACTTTAAGAGAACTATTCCATTATATGTTCATATATCTAAAGCAATTTTGGCCTTGATATTTCCGTTTTCAAAGGTCATACAAAAGAGGTACACACCTATTTGTATTTCCATTTCCCTGATCCTAGCTTCTTTTCTAAACTAATTCAGTCTATGAACCCATGAATCATTTAATGGAAACAATATGTCTTGAGTAAAATAATAATATATCTCTGCAGACACGTCGATACCATGATCAGCCGGTGCCGATGGAAAGAGAACATCTAGAAATGCAATATATTCAACAAAAAAAATGTCCCTATTCTTTGTAGATTTATGCATATATACTGTTTAATTTAGTTATAGTATTCTGATATCATATTTCTCACAGCTTTGCGCCTCATGACTAAACAAATCAAATCTCTCAACAGACACATCGAAATCACAATCCACTTGTGTTGTTGGATAGAGGACTTTTAGAACTACAATATTTAAAAAATTCAGATCTAGATTATTTGTAGATTTAACCAGATATTCTTTTGAGCGACCTTACTAAGAAAGTTATATCTCTTTGCAGGACGTCGAAACCACGATCCGCTTGTGCCATTCGAAAACTACTGTCACACCTCCTTTTTTACACACCACCCCGAAGGATAGTATATAAGGGAGCTGTCACACCTCCTTTTTTACACACCACCCCGAAGGATAGTATATAAGGGAGCTGTCACACCTCTTTTTTTACACACCACCCCGAAGGATAGTATATAAGGGAGTTTTTCCAATTTAAGTGACATTATTCGAAATGGGATTATTTATTCAATTCAGAGTCGCCACTTGGGATAGTTTATTTGGTGTCCCAAGTCACCGGTTTAGATCCCGAATCGAGGAAAAGGTTTGACTCTGTATACAGTCTGCGAACCAGAAATTCTGAATAAGGAATTCTGTTAACCCGAGGGAAGGTGTTAGGCACCCCCGGATTCCGTGGTTCTAGCATGGTCGCTTAAGCTATTATAATTTGCCCATTATCTAATTTTAATACATGTTTTAGCCTATGGTACAGCTTTAACTTTATAACCGCTTTTATTCATTGTAAAGAAGATTTAACGTCGTCTAAAACATGTCTTTGGACCGCGCCACATGAAATGCACCCGCAATCCGAAACACATTTTATTCAACGTTATTAAGATTTGGATTTGGGTCACATGAAATGCACACCCGAATTTAGGAAGGTAATATTATTAAAATAACGCGCCTAAAGCAACTACGCGTTGTTAACTTTGCGAGGGCCATGGAAAATTNGTTGTAGTTATTAGCACAAAGTAAAAATTGATAAAAATTTTTAGTAGTTAATTATTATTAGACTGTGATTGTAAATTCAATGGTCAAATCTAGTAAATTAATTTTCAGAATGTCCAAATTTGTAAGTTGAGAGTATTAGTTATAAACAGGTATTCCAATAGGCTATTTCACATGATGAATGGGATTGGTTGTTAATTAAAATTCCCAGTAACAATTGAACAAAACAATTAGAGTATAGGGGGGCTTGATCTTAGGCTAGCAACTGGACTGTCTGCGTGAGCTTAGGCTGCAGACACACCCGTGGGGATTCGATCATCCATCCCTTCAAATGTGGCCTGATTTAATCTGTTTGCTTTGGGCCACCCCTAGGCCCAATTTGGAGTTATTAGAAATATGGTCTAGTGTGTGTGTACCTGTTGCTGAAATTCTGGAGAGCATTTTTTTTATAATATTTGCCTTGAGTATCATTTTTCCTTTGTTTAAATTGTTGAAAATTATCAAAAGTCATTAAAATTACATAGGTATATGGAAATTAATTGGCAAACATAAAATTGGATTTTGAATCAGGTAGCGGGTTCAAGCTAAAAGGGTTTTCCCTTTTGTTTGAATTCGGACTTGAATTCGAGGCCCGAATTTATATTTGTGAATTAATTGGCCTTTTAGAGAAAAATAATAAAATAGAAAATTTTAGTTTGCTTTAGGTTGACCTTCTAATAATAAAAAGGAGACGTGCCTCGCCGAATAAAACTACAAATTGCGGGGCCCTCAATAAATGCTATATAAAAATATTTAGAATTCGGGGCGTGCCATTTAGCGAATTTTCATGGCCTCCCGCAAAGATAATAAACTCGTAGTTGCTTTAGGCGCGTATTTTAATAATATTACCTTCCTAAATGTGGGTGCACATTTATGTGACCCAAATCCAAATCTCAACGAAGTTGAAATGTGTTGACAATCACGGGTGCACTGGTGCGACGTGGTCGAGACGCGTTTTCACGACGTTGCAATTCTTATTAAAAATAACAATAAAAGCGGTTTACTAATAAAGGGCACATAAGTTAGAACATGTTTTGAAATCAGATAAAATCAATTACAACAGTTGAGCGACCGTGCTAGAACCACGGAATCCGGGAATGCCTGACACCTTCTCCCGGGTTAACAGAATTCCTTACTCGGATTCCTGGTTCGCGGACTGCTAATAGAGTCATAATTTCCTCGGTTCGGGATTTAACCGGTGACTTGGGACACCATTACTCTCCCAATTGGCGACTCTGAATATTAATAATAGATCCCGTTCCGACTGTCCTTTAATTGGAAAAACTCCTTTACACCCTCGCGGGTGTAGTAAAAAAGGAGGTGTGACACTAATCACTCAATGTAAATTCAAAATCTTTAACCAAAGTGAATCCATTAAATGACTTCAACAGAAGCAAGCATAATGTAGCACTCAACTAAAATAGTAAAAGAGAGATAGAAAATTGACCTCCTAAGACAACACACTGTTCTTGAGCTTCATTCGAGCCTTAAATCCCCAAACGGGTTTTGAATCAGCCGTCGGACCGGAGCTCGACCAACGACCTCAAACTTGGCCGCGAACTACAGCTACGACCTCAACGGAACCGGATTCGAATGAACGGGAACCTCTCGGAATTGCACACGAACAGCTCGTCGACTTGACTCGCACCTGTGGTGTCGTTTTGGACGATTTTGAGGCTGTTTTTGGGACTAGTTTTTGCAGCTATTTTTGCTGTGTTTGTTTCAGCTCTCTGTTTTTTCCAGATTTTCTTATTCCCTCCCTCTCCATATTTTCGTTTGTTCTCCTTTATCTATCAGTGTGTGGTGTTAGCTTCTTGTTTGTGATGGTGATGGAGCTAGGCAGCTATGGAGGATGGTGGGCGTTGGTTGATGTAGCTCGTTTCCGGCGAGCTGTTATGGGCGAGAAAAGCAGAAACAGCGATGGGTGAAGGGAGCTGAAGCTGAAACTAAGTTTCTAGGTTTTTGTTAACTTGAGAAAGATGAAGGGGTCTTGACGGGTGTAGCGGCTGGAATTTTCGGAGCTGAAAACCAGTCGGGCATGAAGAAGATGATCGACGGGGAAGGGGTCTGATATGGTGAGTTGCGGCGCTCAGCTTTTTCAATCGCAGCTTTTCAGTCTTTTTGTTTTCCTTCCTGTTTTAGAGTGCAGGTATTACCTATAATATAGGTCTAGGTTTTAGGTATATTTTTGTGTATTTTGCCAATTAGTCCCTAGGTCTTTTTGTGTTAAGTCCTTAGGTTCTTTTTATTTATTTTTGTTCCCAAGAAGAGTCTAGAAGGGTCCCTAGGCTTAGTGGACTAATCCGAATTGGGCCAAGAATTGGGCTCTAAAACTCTTAAAATTGTGATTCAACACCTTAATTGACTCCTTTTAAAATAAGATAAAAATACTACACAATGCAAAAACTAATCCTAATTAATTAAAGTAAACATGAAACTATTTTTGTGTTTTTGAAATTATATAAAGATAAAAATAAGGTACTATTTTTGTATTTTTTTAAAAAAAAAATTTATGAAAAATACATAAACTAAAATATTTTTGTAATTTTCATTTTTTCTTGTAATAAAATAAAGTAAAAGAGTCAAAATGAGTTGAAATAGCTATGAGGATAGCGTAGCGTGTAAAAGGAACTCCTGGATATACTTGGGCTGCTACGAACCAAATCACCAAATGGTGAGTTAATGCGAAAGCAGGCCAAGCTCCGTAAAAGCCCAACGGGTTAAGCCTAAATTAAATATTTACGTGCTAAAATACAAAAAAAATCTTGGGGAGGGTCAAAAATCACATGTCTACAACTACAATATATAAAATATTAAGGTCCATATTCTTCGTAAATTAATACAAATATACCTTTGATTTCAGTTATGAATTTCTGGAATTGTACTTTTTACATCTTTGAGCATTATGACCAAAAAGATCACATCTATATGCACACAGGTCGAATAGACAATCCTCTTGTGCCGTTGGAAAGAGTATGTGACGACCCGACCCGTCGTCTCATGAGTTACCGCTCCGTTTCCCCCATTTTATGCTTCTTCATGTTTCATTATCAGTATTTGGTGTGTTATAGGTTATTCGGATTGGTTTTGGTAGAAATGAGGTACTTAGTCTCTTTAAGGAAGGCTTGTTTTGGAAAAGTCAACCGGATGTTGCCTTACGAGTTAGAGGGCTCGGATGTGGTTTCCGGTGATTTGGTTAGCTTCGGGGGATGATTTGTGACGTAGGAGTGCGATCGAAATTGATTTTGGAGGTCCGGTGTAGAATTAGGCTTGAATTGGCGAAGTTAGTATTTTGGCGAATTCCGGTTGATGGGTGAGATTTTGATCCGAGGGTCGGAATGGAATTCCGAGAGTTGCAGTAGCTTCGTTATGTGATTTGCGATGTGTGCGCAAAATTTCAGGTCATTCGGACGTCGTTTGGTCGGTTTTTTGATCGGAAGTGCATTTCGGAAGTTTTTGAAGAACTTAGGCTCGAATTCGATGTAATTCGATGGTTTTAGTGTTGTTTGAGGTGTTTTGATGATTGGAAGAAGTTTGAATGATGTTTTAGGATGTTTTGGTGTTTTTGGTTGAGGTCCCGGGGGCCTCGGGGTGATTTCGGATGGCTATCGGGATGAAATTTGGAGTTTAAGGACTGCTGAAGGGTCTGGTATCTGGTGTTCTCGCTTCTGCGGAAATGGACCGCAGAAGCGGTTCCGCAGAAGCGAAGGGGAAGCCGCAGAAGCGAGATGGGGAGTCTAGGGAGTTTCCGCAGAAGCGGACTGGTGGACCGCAGAAGCGGTCCTGGGTAAAAATTGGAAGAACCGCAGAAGCAGAATAAAATCCGCAAAAGCGGTGTCGCAGAAGCGACAGTATTATCGCAGAAGCGAAAAGGGCCTGATCAGAGGTATTAATTCCATCTTCGCGAATTTTTGAAAGAACTCAACATTTTCACTTCGGACTTGGAGGTTTTTGTGCGATTTTGGAGAGGGAATCAAGGGACTTCATTGAGGTAAGGGATTCTGAGCCTAAAACATAAATCTAATGTGTTATTACATGAATTAAGGGTGAAAAATCAAGGAATTAGAGGTCAAAAATGGAGGTTAGGGCTTGAACTTAAGAGAAAGGAAATTTGGGATTTGGGGAGCATTTGAGCTCGGATTTTAGTAAATTTGATATGTATAGACTCGTGGCGAGATGAGGAATCCATTGATGTGAATGTTCTGAGTTTTCGAGAAGTGGGCCCGGGGCTCGGGTTTTGCTAGTTTCGAGATTTTTGTTATTTTTCGATTGTTTTCGATAGGGTATTGTTCCCTTAGCATATTGTGATATATTCGCTCTGATGTTGGTTAGATTCAACGCGCGTGGAGGCCGATTTGAGGGGCAAAGGCGTCGCGAGCTAGAGATTTCACCGGTTCGAGGTGAGTAATGATTGTAAATGATATCCTGAGGGTTTGAAACCCCGGATTTGCACCCATAATGCTATATTGAGGTGACTTGCACGCCGGATAGAGAGCGTGGGGTAGAGCACCGTTGGGGATTGTGACTTGGTCCGTCCCGGTTGTTGATTTTACCGCGTAATTGACTGAAACTTATTTGATGTTTTCATGATTTGGGCTGGTTGCCGTATTTGGGCTTCGTGCCAATTATTTGAATCCTTTAGGGATTGTTATCACTGTTTTCGCATTACTTTGCATATTATCTGATCTCGGTCCAAGGTTTTAATACTGTTTTGCAAACTCAGCCATTTTTCTAAGATTTGAAAACTTAAACAATATTTTATTGACGTTTTGAGCTGAGAACTACCATGTTGAATTGCCCAAGTGGCTTATGTGCATTTCTGGACTGAGCATGGATCGGGCTGCGCGCCGCAGCAGTATTACATGTGTATTTCTGGACTATGGATGGCTCGGGCTGCACGCCGCAGCGGTGTTATATTGATTTTGAGGCCGAGGGCCTGGTTGATGCCACGAGATGGCTTGATATTGCGCTTGGGCTGTAGGAGCCCCTCCGGAGTCTGTACACACCCCCAGTGAGCGCCGTCCACGTTAAATATATGGATGGCTCGGGTTGCACGCCGCAGTGGGTACCGGAGTGTACCGTCATATGCATTGCATTGCACTCATGCATTTGTTCCTATTTGTCTTATTTGTCAAGACATTTCAGCACTCTCATTTCATTGGCTTCCATGCTATTTCTGCGTTGCTTACCGGATTCCCTGGTGTTATTCGTTAATGGAGTGATGTGCCCGAGGGGTTGACTTTTGTGTTGACTTGCACTATCTGTTTTGCATTCATTTGCTTAACTGTTGGAAAGAGATATTTTCAAAAGAGGTTTTAAACTGAGTCCAGATATTTCTAAAAAATTTCACGGTTTCACTATTTTTCTCAAAGGGTTACACTGTTCTATATAGCATGATGACTTGTTTTACGTGGTTTCTTGCTGCTCAATTATTATTTACTTTTATTACTCATTGAGTTGGAGTACTCACTTTACTCCCTGCACCTCGCGTGCAGATGCAGGTACTTGTTTACCCGGTAGCGGGTTTGAGCTGGTTGAGGATTTTGCTATCGTAGCTGAGCAAGGTGACCGCCAGCGTTCGCGGCACCGGATTTCTTCTTTTTGATTCTAAATTTTTATCCATGTATTACAGGCCTTGTAGTTGTATTAAAAATCCTTCTAGATGCTCGTGACTTGTGACACCCCGGTCGGGCTGTGTTGGGATGGTTCCCTATTTTTATCACTTTTCTTCCGCACTTATGGGAATTTTATTAATGGTTTAGACTTATTCATTCTAAGTAATTATTAAAGAGTTATTGGTGTTCTGTTGACTGGCCTTGTCTTCACGAGAGGCGCCATCACGACCGGGTGTGGAAATTGGGTCGTGACAGAGTACTTCTATAACTACAATATATACAAAATCAAGTCCAAATTATTTGTATATTTATAAGCATATTCTTCTTAAATCAGTTATGAATTTATGTTATTCTGCTTTTCACATAATTATATCTCTCTGCAGGCATCGCAAAACCACAATCAGCTTTTGTCGTCCAAAAGGGAATTCTGAACTACAATATATACAAAAAATTAGGTCCAGACCCTTCGTAGATTTGTCTTCTTTCTTCGGTAATATTCATTTTTCTTCATGTGAAAGTTTTTTGTGGTTGTTCTGTATTCACTATGATTGAACCACATTTTATACTTCAGCAATATCCCGATGGTTCACATATTAGGGTCTTTTAATTACTTTCGTCAGCACTTTTGGCTATGGTTCCTAAAGTACCATTTTTCTTGGTTGAGTTCAACACAACAATTATGAAGGTGAATTTTGTAACTTTTTTCTTAAATAGACAAAGTATCTCAATCAGGTTCACATGTAGTAACATTATTCTGTATATCTTTTTGTGTTGCATGTTACTCATAAATATGTGAAGATATTGTCAGTTAATACCATGCCTCAGTATGAGTTAGGTTAAAGAGTTTGGGTGCCAATTTAAGTGTCGGTCAATTAAATACTATTAGGTTTGTGCACCAAATATTTCATGGAACCATTAAACATGCCTTTCTACTAATTATTTTTCTCTTTCCTGTTTTGATAAGAGTTGCACGCGAGTTGCCGATACACTATTGCTTCTTGAGGGGATTCAAATACATTCTATTTTATGTGTATCTCCACTCAAAAACTATCACTCCTCTTGCATTAATTGTTCATCCGCATATTCTAGATTCGTCATGTTCACTATACTCTTTGTCTGAAAGGCGGATGCAGCCGTATATAATTAGGTAATGAGTCTAAACTCTAATTTTAAAATATAATAGGTTTCAAGCTAAAAGTGCGCACTCATATAGTTTAAAAACCTATGTTTCGTCCATACCTTATCTAAGGTTAATCTTGCTCGCACATGTCAAGATGGTTGGTGCCATTAGTGCAAGTTCTTATTCAATGGGCATGCTTTGAATTAGCTGTTTTCTACTTGGTAATTCCTTTTGTGACCGACTCTTTCTCAACTTACATATATCCATGGCCTGGAATATTAAACCAACATGCTCCACCGCCAAGAAATCTACGATGATCGATGAAGTGCACAATAAATATCGTCAAAGTCAAAACTTACATAAGAAACAATAAGTACTTAGGATCAAAATTATAAAAAGATTTTTACATAAAGCTATTTTGAAGCAGTTATTGAAAATTTTAATGTTAAAGTATATTTGAACCAGTGATTAGCTTCAGGATATGAGGCGGCAGTCAAATGAAAGCAGTTGAGAAAAGTAGATGCAACACCAACCACATCACTACAATCAATCAAATCTCTACAGACATAATAAATTTTGAATTACTTCAGCCACTTCCAAGTCAGAGATACTTGTGGAAACCACCCTAATCAAGCAACTTTGCTATGCAGACATCAAACAGAGAAACCCAAAAAAAAAAAAATTGAGGCAAACGAACATTTCTCCAACCGATTCAAATCTTCATGTTGCTACCAAAAATTCAAGAAACATACGGCTTGCAAAATATGGCTACTCAAAGTGATTTAGTTAATGATATAATAATTTCGCAAATGCAATGAAAGTTGAAAGTTCGGATTGTTCGTCTGTGAAAAATACCAGATCGTTACAATTGAGATGCTACTTTCTCGATTGAATCAGTTCTGCAAGATGAAAAGGTATTAAAAACTATTATTTTCTCATAATTCGTTTTGGTAACTCTATTTTTTGATTACATGGGTGTGTATTTACAAATCTGAATTTTTTGATATGCTCTTCATATATTTTTTAATTTCGATGTGCATATTCATGGGATAACCAGTTGCAAAAAACTGTATTTAAGTTGCAGATTTTCGTTAAATTGCATGTTTTAAGTCTTTTTTGAACTCACTTATTTTTTTATATTTGTTAGGATCCCGACTTCAATACTATTGAAGGCGTAGATGAAGCGATGGAATGCGAGGTAAATACATCGCTTACTTTTAATTTGTCCTTATGATGACACTTATTTTATTTATACATGGATAGCTATAGTTGATAATAAGATGCTAATCTTGGAGCACTCATGTTCTTATCCCTGGTTGGAGCCTCCAGAATGAATTAAGTTAGATCTCCAAAAGTTACTGGGTTCCCGAGAATCCATATACCATACTCTAGATCCGCCTCTGCATATAATATGAAAATATAACATGATTCAAAATGAATAAGAATAATTTATAACTAAATGAATCTAAAAAAAATCTTTATTTACTAATCTTTTAAATTCATTTGTTATTTATCCATAATCATCATTTCAATCTTCAGTCCCTTAGCTTCTTACGTGTAACTCGTGATGAAAATCATAAAGTGGTTCATTTGTAATTACATGTTTATTTAGAAATAATCTCATATGAGATATTAATTCATCTCGAATTATAATTATGATAACAGAAAGAATAGTATGATAAAAAAAAAACTAAAGTCACACTAATGGATTGCGTTATTTCAAAACTTAAGAAACTGCCTATTCAAGCATTATTTTTGGGTGTTTAATCACTAACTTGGTTAACAATTACTTTTAGTTCCAAATATCATAAAATTAATTTGTACTAACATCAATCATAATTTATAGAATAAAACATTTGAGTTTTGTTCATCACATCTAGCATTTTTCTTCCTAAAATGAAGTTATATGCGAGAATTTCAAATTTTAAAATTATATAATCGAACCCACAGAGGAATGTGTTATTATATTAGATGACGACATATGATCTCGAGCGTCTATGCAATATATTATTATCAAGAATATGGAAGAAAATGTTATGCATAAATATTCCAATTGTACTTTTAAAGGCAAAAATAACAAGCAAGGACACTTTTAATTGATACAACAATGGAGAGGACTTTGGTCTTTCACACGATTAATGCTACATATACATCTATTTTTATTGTATCTCTCGCTGTTCATGCACGGGTACGTATACTAGTGAGTAAGAAAAGAAGGGGGAAAGAAAAAGAAGAATAGTGTAGGGGGGGGGGGGGGGGGGAGAAAAAGAAAATAAAGAAGGAAAAAATTTAAAATAAAACTCTCACTCTATAATAGAGGAAATAAAATATAAATCACGTCTTATATACATATATTTTTAAGAAATTGATCTTCTAGGAATGCGATCAAATAAACACTAAATGCACACCAAAGTATCCTTTACTCAAATACTTATGAAAATATAGAAAACGAACGTACGTTTTAAGAAATATAACCAAATATACCTACTATAATAGGAAAATATTAAAAAAGGATAGAGTTCTAAAATTAGTAGAAAACATTTTTCTTTTTAATTTATCTTCTCCTAAAACGAGAAGACTTTCAAATCTTCTCCAAAGCACATTTGGTAAAATTTTAGGAGTATGAATAGTGAAACACTGATGATGTACGACGAGAAATTGAGTTTTATCGAATTTTTATAACAAAAAAGATATAATTTTACTTGCCTACATTATTGTTACTATAATTTCAATAGACATTAACATGATATTTATAGGTGAGTCCAATAATTCTCATGATTTTTCTTTCTTCTACCTCAATTCACTTTAAAAAACTATTATCTCATAAATACATTAATACTTTTTACAAAACTAGTATTTATGAACGTGCGTTGCACGTTAGTAATGACACGTAATGGTTTAAACATTTAATTATATGAAGGAACAATAAAATTTAATTAATGAGAGAAATTTTGTATATAATAATATAATAATCATCTAAATACCTAAAAATATTATTATATTAGCATAATGGATGAATTTAAAATAAAAGGACAACATCACACAAATGATCAATTTTGTCATGTTACTTAGCTAATAATGTGTTAGCTTCCTCCGGTCTACTTTAAGTGATTTTTTGGTTGCTTTCACACATATTAAGGAATTCACCTTTTATCATTAATTAACAATATAATTGACCATATTAACCTTAAAGTGGATCGGAGGAAGTATAATTTAAAAGTATTTAATGTGATGGTATCTTACCGAACACTTCTTGTGGGCGATATTTTTGTGTGTGTATGTTTCCTCCTAATTGGTTACTCTACCTTAACCAGAACTCTTGTTGCCGATTTTGATATCCCTCTTGAAAGTGCAACATACAGTTGTTTGTGCAAGAAAATATATTGCGGTAAATATAATCTAATATTAGGATGTTTGTCCTAGTGATTTATTTATTATATTTGAAAAACGTAAACATACTAAAATTATTTTGACACAAATTTAAAAGAATATTCCTTAGTTTTGGAAGACCAAAGTTGAATTCAGGGATAAGAATATACTTAGAAGCACATTGAGCAGTATCATAATTTTGCATGTATAACATTACTGTCACAACTTCTATATACCATCTGTGTGCTATTACATAAGTTATTCGGCGTATCTATGTTTTTCAGTAGCATGACGAGCATATATTTTTCAAAAACAACCTATATACAATGGAAGATCAATTATAACTTAGTCTATTATATATACGGTGACACTAACATGCGTAAGAAATATTAAACTTGACAACAAATGTGTATGGTAGAAGGCCATTTGATATTAAAGTATTTAAGTATTCTTCTTGGTAGTAATTATTGGTATCATTCTCTGCTGAGTCAAAAACTGAAAAATATTTTGTTTTTACTATAAAATTTTGCAATTAACCTTTTATTTAGTTGATCAACATATTTATTTCTGATAGCTAAGATAACTTTTTAATTCTATCATGCGATTTGCAAATTGCATTTTAATCTAATGATAGAAATATTTCTCTTACTAAATGCACTACTGTTAGCATTGGGGTTGATAACCAAGTATTCGAGAAGAACCAAATCATCTTTTATTGGATGCTCTTCTTCGTTTCCGACATGAAGCAAGAAGACACTAAATGCCGGATCTGTTCTTACTTTATATTTCTTGTCAGTTGAATCTTTTTTATTTGAGGCCAGAAGTATTACTTTGGCGAGCTAGCTTTTACAGTCTTTGTTTTTGTCGATTTTGGAACTACTGGTAGTACTTGATAGAAATCACCTCCCAAATCATTAATTTTTTCACCAAACGGTCCATTAACATCCAATATATCTCTAGAACTCTGGGCAGTTTTCGATCGTTACACACTTAGTTATAAGTGCTTCATCCCATATTATCAATTTTGCTTTCTTTATAAATTTAGCATCATTGCTCTGCTTTGATATATATATTTGTGATGGTTATTTGAGTAGGAAAACAATTCAAATATAATATAAAAATATATTATCGTGGGGATATTATTTTCCTCAATTTCAACTCTTTATGCAGCCCAATTAATATTACTTTTATTATTTTTTGGTATTGGACATTATGGAGTGGTAATGTATTGCCAATATGGAGGATTATTAAAAAAATTGATTTTATTAAACCTTCCTACATATTTTTAAATAAGAATTTAATAGATTTTGAATATTAAAAGTTAGCATAGAAGGTATTGTAGTCCAAGAATTAGGTTATTGCAGTTATGTCCTTTACCTATGAGTTCTTTCATTTAATATTTTAGGGCTATTTTGGTCTATTAATAATGTATTTGTGCCTTTATAATAATATAGGATTTTCTTTTTCTAAATCGATTTGGACAATATAACACATTTTTCAAATTAGTCCAGAAAATAGGNGCTTTTATCATAATTTATGCTCTCCTTTTTTCTAAATCGATTCGGACAATATAATACATTCTCAAATTAAATTAGTAATAGGACATTATAATACGTTTTCAAATTAAATTAGTAATAGAAATTTTTAAGAAGTATTTCCTAAAAGTAATAGGATTATATGACTAAAAACACGTCTCTACCCCGAAAGTAATTATATTAATAGAAAACATAACGTGTTCCTAAAGATATTAGGTATACATGCTAACATGTAGTATTATATGTCTTTGTCTGAAAGTAATTATGTTAATATGATTCCTAAAAGTAATCATGCAGGATTCCTAACATATAGTTTATGTCCTAAAACTAATAGGATTATAAGGCTAATATCTAGAATTTCGATTATATCCTTTTATTATGAGTTATTATGCTTAATATTATAAGGTTATTTTTGTAAACTGACATTGTATACATGCTTTTATAATAATATAGATATAGATATATATAGATATAGATAGATATAGATATAGATATAGATATAGATATAGATAGATTAATCAATGATATATGCATGTCCATATTTTTGGGGTGGCGAATGTAAGATATTTACACAAAATCTAGATATTACATATATGTATAGCACAATTTCTAAAATAAATATGTGAATAGTGATTATATGCCAAGCAACGAAAAAGTCCTTCTAGTTTTCATCATCTCTTTTGAAGTTTAAATTGTAGAATGCTTATGAACTTTTAACGGTAAGTATTACTTTTTCATGCTTTTCTAGGATTCATAGCAGTACTTATGTCCTAAAACTAATAGGATTATAAAGCTAATATCTAAAATTTCGAATATGTCCTTTTACTATAAGTTATTATGCTTAATATTATAAGGTTATTTTTGTAAATCGACATTGTATTTATGCTTTTATAATAATATAGATAGATAGATAGATATATATAGATATAGATAAATAGATAGATAGATAGATAACAGAGGTACAATTTTAGCCTATGTTTAATCAAATCGTTTTAAAAGTTAAAATCCACAATAATTTGGGATTAAATCCCCCTTTCTCCCCCTCAACCTACGCCCCCCCCCCCCCTCTTCTTCTCTTCCTCTTTCCATTGCCTTGGCCACCCATTCACCTTCACAAGCATAAATCAACTACTTAAAGTTATCAACCGCCGTCCGCCGGCGAAGTAGTGTCAGGTTCTGGCAGTATTTTTTTATTTTTATATCTAAATTCAAATGTAATACAGGTTCAATTTTTTCTCTTTTTTATTCTGGGTATTGGTTCCCCGAGACAATGTTTACTTTTTGTTGTATTTGGTATATTTAAAGCCTCAGCTAAAGAGTGTATGTCTGTGTGTGTGTGTGTGTGTTAAGTTTAAAGTTTTCATCTTTGAGGATTACTTTTTGCTGTAGTATCTCTGGAAGTAATTAATTTGCACTCAGATGCTAATGTTTATTTCATTACTTCATTGCTTAATGTAATTTTGTTGTTTAGTTACAATGCCAAAGAAAAACCTTGATATCTATGTGTGCCTCTGATGGTTATGTCCTTAGTTCGCTAACTGCTATTTATTTTTACTGCTCTAGGCAATTTGATTGTTTTGCATAAAAGATTTATGTGTATTTACCTTGTTTTGAAAATTGTAGACTGATATCTTTGGTTCCGGATGTCTTTGTAGAATTTTTAGTGGCCTATCTGTGGGTGATAGAAGAGGCATGGTTTTCCAAGAGAATGATGGATAAATTTCTATGTGACTGTGAATGATACTTTTTTTGAACAGTGATTGATTAGTCTACCTTATTTGTTTTCTTGGTGGAGAGCATTTTGACTGTTGACCTCCAAATGCAAATTGTCGCCTATTGATGTTTTCTGGAATTCTCTATAACTTGGTGTGATTTTAAAGGACTTGTTAATATAGTTTTAAATTTGAAATAGCTCTTACACTCGAGCTTGTCAAACTCAATAGAGAATGTGTTTACTTTTTAAAAAAGAGAGGTCCCTGAATGGGTTGATAGGTTCTGGCAAACTAGGTTTGCCACATAGGTTTGTTGAAATTCAAATGAGAAAAAATAAGTTTTCCATGACATTTATAACTTAAAATAAATCTTTTCTTTCAATCCAATTGTAGCGGCATCTGGGAATGGCGAACAGCAAGTATGAATACGTAAAGTGTTTTGAGGCAGAAGATGAAGTAATGTACCCAAATATAATTGTTCTTCAAATTGATGGCCGCGATTTTGGCAGGTAATATAATATTTGTGGTGTGCAAGTGCCTTGTTATGTTCTTTTCTTCTTGATATATGAAGCCTTAACTTAGTGATTAAGGTAAAGGTGTTGAAATCAAGAGATCTACAGTTAAAATTCTATTGAAGTATAGGGTGGTGTTCAAGTTAAATGCTGATGCGGAATTAGAGTGGTGGTTCTTGTGAATTGGTCTTGTAGATATTGTGAATAAACTCTTACTGCTAGAGAAAAAGTATTCCTTTTTGGGTTTCAGGGGTTGTTTGATTTGCTAATTTGCATTGTATCCGTCTAGTTTCTCGGAGAAGCAGGGATTTGAGAAGCCGAATGATGAAAAAGCCTTGAACTTGATGAATGCTTGTGCTATTAAGGTATTAGAGAACTTCTCTGATGTTATATTTGCATATGGATTTAGTGATGAGTACAGGTATGATGTGTTTATTACTATTAGACAATTATGCGATTTTTCTTTTCCTATTGAAAAGCATGACAATGTGGTACAATAATTTATGCAGTTTCGTGTTGAAGAAGGAAACCACCTTTTACCAGAGGCGAGCAAGGTATGTAACCTATTTCATTGCCCAAAAATTTGTGTTATCTGTGTTTATCAAAAAATTATTTTTGACTCTTTAGAATGAGTGATTTGAATGATGCACTTTGTCTTGTTTGCGTTCATGTATTGCGTACATAGTACACCGTTGCTCTTGCATTGGCTCTTGTTTGAGTAGCAATATAGCTGTACTTGTTTACTTTCATATATCGTGTCATGCTCTTTTCTTTTTTTCCCCGAAATATACCAACAACCTGTCATTATCTCAAAATTAGTTGACACATTTGACAGGGCACTGAGGAACTGTTATAGAGTTATTATATAACCAGTCTCTAGAAGTGAAGGCAATTCAATTATGCTTATGGGTTCTGTTGGATAATCCAACCTTTGACTTGAAAGTATCATGAGGCATTTACGGGTGAATTTTATAATCTGCTAGTTATCCATTACCGATATTCCTCTTATCTTTTATTGATTTCCTCCATTATGATTTGTCAATACCTCTTGGATAATTTATCCGCTCTCTCTCTTCCCCTTTCTCTATCTTTCTCTTAGCCACTCTCATTTCTTTTCGTCCCCCTTCTTTAGCATGATTTTAACTGATCTATTTGATATGTCTACCCATCTAATCTTCAGAGTGTGTGTGTGTGTGTGTATATATATATATATATATATATATATATAAATATAATTTTATTTTTTCAATTTTACTGGGTCGTTGTTGTTGTTGTATTTTTCCGATTTTAGACTTTGCTAATGAGAAGGAAAATCATCTCCAACTCGCTAAAGACACTTGTTGTTGCTTACTTGAGGAAATGCATAGTAAACAGTATTAGGGAAAATTAGGGATTGGTCACAAAACTTTCCTTAAGAAGGCACTAGGAAAATCTTAAGGCATGGTCACCTTTGCTGTCCCACTCATTTGTCTTCTGACTAAGATGTCAACACTAAAAATATGTTTTTGTTTTTTCAAGAAACTTAACTGGATTAAGTAAAGGATTGTAAGATACAAAATGTCCCTCTTGTTTTAATATGGATGACAAACAAAAAGTGAGATGTAAAACAGTCCTAGTTTCCGTATTTGAGATGAAGCTGCTCATGGTTTTCCTTAGCTGACCAGAAATTTGACTGTGCAGCAAAATACTCTCCATTATTGTGTCTTTCTTCTCATCTACATTTGTAACCAAATGGAAAGAGTTCTTTTCTCAAAAGGACTTAAGTGTGCCTCCATCATTCCATTCACGAGTTATCAGCTGTGCATCAATGGAGGTTCTTCAGGCATATCTTCTATGGAGACAAACAGAATGTGAGTTCACCTATGGAATATCTCCAATTTATAATTACTGAGTATGTGGGGTGTTGGAATAAGATTTGATGCTAAAGAATATTGGTTCTTCTTACAGGTCATACAAGCAATCTATACAATACTTGTTTGTGGAAGTTGGTGTTTTCTGGACAGTCAGAAAAAGAGGCCAAAGAGATTCTTAAGGTGCTTACTTAAGTTTGGCGGTAAAAACTTGAATTGTTTCCTCAGTACAATGACATGATTAAGATTTACGATTTGTTCCTCAAATATTCTTCTTCTTCATTTTTACATTTTATTAAACATTACATAAATATGATGTTAAAAGCATATAAAGAAGAAAAGTAGAATAATCTCAAAAAAAGAAGAAGCTTGGACTGGCCCCTAACCGGCCCACTAGTGGCTCACATAGTGGTTAGGGATTGTGGGTTGAGGTCAGGCCCTCTCCACAGGCCAGAGACCAAGTGGGCCGGTCTTGGTCCAGGCCGGCTCACTTGCCAGATATAGTAACAGATTGTTGTTTAATGCTAGTATCTACAGAAGGAAAGCAATTACAAGCATATAGTGGCTTCATATGCATAAAGCAAGATGCTTATTACAGAAGGTCTTGAAAGGAATAGCTATACGTGAAAAGCAAACGATATGCATGCAAGCTTCCAGCAAAGGTTTCTGGAGTGATAGCTCTGATTCATATCTGCGATCTCTTATTGATTACATATTGTTACCTTGGAAACATGTGTATTGAACTCCTTTCAAAAAATGTCAATACCTGCATATGTTGAAAGTTTTCTTTTACTTCACGAAGCTCATTATTCCATGAAGCTCATTATTCCAACTTTTGCTCTTTACCATATGTCATTTGGATGAACCACGTTACTTGACGCTAAATAATAGTAGACTTGGGTTCAAAGTTTTGGATTCTGAGATTCTAAGTTATAGGTCAAGATCACAAGATGCACGTTCCCCTATCTGTACTTAAAAAATGTACAAAAGGATTTCCCAATCTTTAATTCTTTTTCCAGTTCCCGGGCAGTTTGAGTTTGCATTGTGTGATATGCTTTCAATTAGTCAATTCTCGTACGCAGATATATGATGTGGTCCTTACAACAAAGCAATAGATGAATTATGGCCTCCCTAATCGTTTACATATTTTCTTTCCACTTAGGCTTTCCTAGTCTGTCTGTTTGTATCATAAGGGTGCTCTAAGGCAAGTCTCCTCCTCTTAGCACACTCTTAGTGCTTATGAGTTTTTTATTAAGTGTTATCTTTCTCAATAAGAAAAAGGGTGGTGTAAGGCAATTTTGCTACCCTCATACTTTTTGAACTCGAGGCTTGATGGTGTTGTTACTATGTGAATAGGGAACACAAAAGCAGGAGAAAAATGAATTACTCTTTCAGCAGTTTGGTATCAACTACAAGGACCTTCCACAGATTTTTCGTCAAGGGTCTTGTGCCATCAAGATAAAGGTAGCTACCTTCATCCCACTTCGCCTAGAAAAGGATATATCTGTATAAGCATGCTGGTGCATGTGCCACTACTCCTTTTTTTGGTTTCTCCTTTTCAGATCTTAAAGATATGGAGAAAAAAAATGGCAATTGGATTTTGAAAAATACTTTTCGTTAAATAATAGATGTGTGTGGTTGGTTTTAGGAAAAAAACAAGAGAATGGATTTAGAATTTTAAGAAGTTGAGGCAGAAGAAATGATTTAAAATGGTTTTGATGTTTTCCCGAGGGAGGAGTGGGCCTACCTGACGGTGGGCCCAAGGCTTTCCAAAAACAGAATATAGAAACCAAGTTGGAGACAAATATGTTTTCAAGAGCAGACACTTCTGTTTTTGTCTGAGTTTGCTAACAAACTTTCTCTTAGGACCACCTGTTGGTTTTAAATTCTTCTTTCTTTCTTGCAAAAAGTCTATAATTTTAGAGGATCTGTTTTTGTGGAATTTAAGTTCATTTACTTCAAATTAACATGTTAATCTACGCCCAGTTAAATGTATGCATAAAAAAAAGAAAGCGAGTAGTAATTGAATTCCACACTCTGAGCGTTGGTGAATCATCTTATTTGTTGTGCTTTTTCATGTAGCAGTATTGTGTAGCTCTTATATATCTTGATATAAAATGACATATGCACTAAAGGACTCTTTTTGTGAATCCCCTCAATCACAAAAAGACTGATGCTTGTTCTATGCTCAACCCATGAAAAATTCGCCCCTTTAGAGGGGTAGGAAAGGAAGAGGGGAAGGTATACGCGGTGCAGTTTGCTCATCACTATAAGGGGGGTACTTCATATTATGTGTCTTCCCATCCATATTTTTTTAGTTTATATTTTGTCCATCTTAATGCAGGTGGAAGATATTGTGAAATACCGAGAAAATGGCACTCCTGTTAAAAGACCAAGGAAGAAAGCAGTCATAGTCCACTCGGAAAATATAGCAACAAAGGGCTTTTGGAATAACTACTCATGCCTTACTGAGGAACTTGGTTTGCTTGCAGAAGGCATTAATAAGATTAAACCTGAGTATTTGAGGTCATTCCAATTTGAAAGCAAGTTGATGTTATCTACTTGGATTGTAGTCCGGATAGACGGCTGTCATTTCCACAGGTAACTTGTACTTTCTACCCAATGATCTTCCCTATTAGTAACTAATTGTTTTATGTCCTTTGGCTTGACTTGCAAAGAAGTGTTGACATTATTCTTTTTGATTTAGACTGATTTATTCTTTTTGCTTCAAATCCCAAGTTCCATGTCAAAGTGATGTGGCATGATTCTTGCTTATTTTCGTAGAGTATGAAAATTTATAGGTAGTATGTATTTTCTGGATAATGTAATCCATGTTTCAGTGGGAGTTGGGTATTCTTATATGCCTATTTTCTTTATCACGTCTGGATTTCTAATTCCGGATTAAAGAAGAAACTCCAAGCATATGCGAAGTTAATTTTCTATTATGTCCTGGAAACAACTGCAGTTGTTCAAAACATTCTTGGTTGTTGCCAATAATCCTTAAAATGTATCAGACACAAGACCAGGGTTATAATACATGCATATATATAATTTCACTAATATAGAGTCATGTCCAATACTGAGCATGTCATTTGTGAAATCTAGTTTGAAATTGCTGGTTTCCTGATTTGTAGGTTTTGTGAAGATAATGGTTTTCAGAAGCCAAATGATGAGCAGGCACTGAATCTTATGAACTCATGTGCGGTTTCTTTGCTAGAGATATTTAAGGATATTATCTTTGCATATGGGGTGAGCGATGAATATAGGTATTAGTTCCTTTAACATCTTTGATCTACTTATAACATAACCTTTTCCTTTTTCCTTTTATAGTTTATCTTAAGAGATTAATTTTTTCTTTCAGCTTTGTTCTGAAGAAAGAATCTCTATTATATCAGAGGCGGTCAAGGTAACTCTTTCATCACCTTTCATAAGTTCCTTGGAAAGTGTAGTGGTTAGCTAAAGCCACATATTAAGAGGGAACCAACTGGAGATTGTCAGAATATGTCCTATAAAATGCTTGGCTTGTCTGAGTGGTGAAATTGCCCTTCTAGAATATTTTGCATTTGTAGCAAATTCTAACTTACAGCGATTTCTCGAACCTTTCTCATTAAATTGGTTGAAGTTTCAGTGTGAGTCTATTTGGCCACTGCACGAGGGCAATCCTCAATTAATTTGCCTAATGTTGTTGTTTTGACTTTCTTTTTGATCAGTAATATTAAATGGTATATTAACTTGCTCTTCTGATCATCATTCCAGTGAAATCGTCTCTACCATTGTATCTCTTTTCACTGCCATGTATGTGATTAAGTGGAAAGAGTTTTTCCCTGAGAAAGAGTTTAAAGAACCACCTTATTTTGATGGTCGACCCATTTGCTATCCATCATCTGAGATTCTTCGAGATTATTTGGCTTGGAGACAAGTTGATTGTGAGTACTTCCTATTCTATTTGTTATTTTATAGAATTTCGCAAATTAATCAGGTTTATATGAAGAAATTTTTGTCTTCTTGGTGCCAAGCTAAAGAACAAATCGTACCATATTGACAATCCAACTTTAATACCTTGACTTGTAGGTCACATAAACAATCAGTACAATACTTGTTTCTGGCTGCTTGTTAAGTCTGGAAAGAGTAGAACTGAAGCGCAAAGCTCTCTGAAGGTGTGGAATCTCATTTCTAAATTACAAAGCAGGTTTCTTGTTTAAGATAAAGTAGCATGATCTAATATAATGTGTGATTCTCTGGAAAACATTTTCATTGCTGCTTAAATCTGCTGGATAATCTCTTTTACGTCATTTTATGTTAAAGAGAAAAACAATTTCAACATCCAATACAAGCTTCACTTGCCTTACTTTAGATCTATCTAGCTTACAAGCCTATAGAAAGTAGTATAAGCTTCTTTTTTCTCAGCATGCACATTATTGATGCTGAAGAAATGATCTTCTAAATTTCTGAGATATAAATTGTTAAAAATGACATATTCTTGCCTATGCCATCTTTCCTTTTTCGTGGACTGATGACTCTAAATCTCTGAATCCCAAATGTTTATTGGAAAAGACGATGTGTTGCCTTTGATACATTCCTTTTTTGACATTAATCAACAAAATAAGCTGTATTGTGCCACTGTGGGCTATATCCATTTATTATCAATTTGTTTGCCATATCTCCACCTTGAAGAAAGTAGTTTTGCCGCCTGTGTTAGTGGTGAAGTATCGCTACATTTGTTGGCATCACACATTTTCTGTGTTTGATGACTGGAATGCTTTGACTGGAAATACATTCAGCAATAATAAGCCCACTTGGTTTGGTGGTAGATGTATTAGGAGTATAAAAAATGTGATATATAGTTCTTTGAGTGCCCTTTCCTGCTTATAGTACACAATCAGAAAGGGAGTGTTCATAGATGCAAACACTTCTTAAGCCAGGAGAGAGTAGTCGTTGAGAAATTGGATATCTTATGATCACAAGAAGTAAAGCAGTGGAAATGATAAGGGGGATGCAGAACTTTAGTTAGTCTTTCCAATTAGGCAATATATTTTTTTTTTAGCGTAGCACGTAGCGAGGACTAAGCTTTTTGAAAGGTAAAGTAAGAATCTTGTTCAAGCTAGCACTAGCTTTGACTATTGTGGCATATATCTGTTGGAGAAACACACTTAGTTATTGCAATTGTGACTTACACAGAGATGAGATTCTGTTAAACATAGAGGTGGACATACTATGTGAACTCTATTGGCACTGAAACCTCAGTTCCTAAAGGTAACTGTTCTCGTCTAGGAGATTTTGACAAATAACAGTTTACATGAATAATCTTTTGACTTGTCTGATTTTGACTATAGAAATTGACCGCGCAGCTCAAATTTATACTCAACTTTGATTTAACCTTTGATAAATCAGTGGATCTGTTACTGCCATATCTCTCATCCTGTTCTGATCAGATATAAGCAGTTATGCATGATATTAATCTTGATAGTCCAATGCCCATAAGAATCTGTTTTGTTCTGCAGGGTACCCAAACTCAGGAAAAGAATGAACTGCTTACGCAGTTTGGCATTGATTACAATGCGCTACCAATCATGTTTCGGATGGGTTCCTCTGTTTTCCAGAACAAAGTAAATCTCTCTCTCTCTTTCTCTGCTTAAAGTACTTTATCTTATGTTTGATGATATACTCTCTCTCTCTCTCTCTCTCTCTCTCTCTCTCTCTCGCCATACGGATAACAAACTGTATGCTCAAAAAGAGTTTATTGCCAATAAATTAGGTACAGCATCACTTGTAAACAACTTGAATATTACCTTAAGAAGTGGCTTTTGGTTCTTGTCATTAATGTAATTATTAATCCATCACGAGCATGTTTCAATCCATCAGATGTTCCAATCTCAAATGTGTGAATTTGTTCTTAGTCTCATCTGTATTCTTCATATACAGAAGCTACACTTGGCACACAGGTTCATTCGCAATACGTACCATCGCTTTGACTTTTGCTGCGGATCAAGACTGGTGAAATGGGTGTTCACTTGTTCTTATATCTTCTTTTTTGCTCTTTAATGCAGGATGAACTAACTGGAAATGACGAAGTAGTTGTTGAACACTGTAATATAATCGACACGAGCTTTTGGAAAGAACATCCAAGAATACTTGATGAGGAGGAGCCATTGCTGGCGATTTTGCGGCCCCATAGCAATAAAATGCTTCGATTGTCTTGAAGTTGAAAGACGAGCTGCTCCTTAAGTTATTAACCATATTCAGTTTTCATTAGATCAGAAAAATAGTTTCAAAATCTGTCAAATATGTAGATTAGCCAGTTGCCTTTTATTATTCCCTTTACTCTTTATTTTTCTTCTAAAGATTTGTATAGCAAAACACTCTTGTATATTTCTGTTCACTCAGAACATTTAGTAAACAAGATTTTGTGTTGTATCAACTTCAATATTTAGGTCAGCAATGGTTATTGATGACTCGAAACCTGTATTTGTTCTGACCTTCTTAATATACAGTCGGGGACAACTAAAACAAGCATAAGTAATACATGGCATTATTTGGAATATTGGAACACGGGTCTAATCAGAATTAACCTTCCATTCTTTTTGAAGTACATAATCTCACAAGGAGGAAAAAGAAAACAAGAAGGTAAATTGAAGGATGATAACGTAAATGGCAGGAAACTTAAAAACATCATATCCCTTAATTATCTGTAACTAAAAAAGGTCATTTCCTTAATGAGTACACTATAATTTTGCAAGAACATATCTCTACTACTTTTTACTTGAATTCCATCTGGCTTAAACAGGATGTAACAACAGCCATGAACCATGATTGACCTATCAATAAACTATACAACAAGTTTACTTTTAACAAAACACTGCAGGCTCCTATACTGAAGAATGTGTCCTGCCCACATGGACTTCAATCTTAGAATGCAAACTTGACCCCTCTGGAAGCCCCAATGGTGGACCTTCACATGAACAATTATCAACATTGAATAGCTCCCACTCTTTGATGCCACATCTATCCAGTGCAGATATCATCCTTTCTTTTTCCCTCTCAGCTGGATATTGGCCATCTGGACTCACAAGAACCGCCCCGGTATATGACTGCCCCGCCACTCGTGCAGCTCCATGATAGTGAAACAAACCCCAGCTTAAATCATCAGAAACATCCACAATTGTCCAGGACTCAATTGAAACAACTCCATTATCCAATACACTGAATTGAAATGTTCCTGGAACTTTTCCTCTTTTCACTCTATACTTGCGCCTTCTCCAGACTAATTTATCTTCAAGTGTTCTTACCTGGAAAACTGGCTCATACCAGAATGACCCTCTAGCTTTTCCCCGATAGTACAGCTGATACTGGCATGGAAATTGATCATAAGCTGGATTCTGCCCTGCTACAACGCGCCAACTCCAATTCAATGTGCCTAACCAACCCACAAAAAGGTCCTCAGCAATTTCAGAAGACAATATTTCCCCTCGAAACTCGGTCATTGGAGGCACATAAGGTTTTTCAGGGATCTTTGCGTCAAGCTCAAGACAGTTATTCTTCTGTAGTACACAGAGAGAAAACTCTTCCAGGTATTGACTCTCATATGAAGCAATACACCGATAATTGCATACTTGATCTAGAGGGCTGCACTGGTTCAAGCACTGAAGTGCCTTCCTACAATTAGGATCCAGTAGACAATTCAGTATCTGAGGTCCGCAATTTGTCACCATGCAGTTCAGGGTGGAGAATCCTTTTGCTCTAAGGTTCTGCAGTGTTGAAACCGGCGTTATATAAGCATTAATTATAACTAATAAGCAGAACCGTATGTCATCAGAGTTATGCCTTTCCCAAGCCTCAGACACTGTTCGGGCTATCTCTACAGATTCATTCATTTTCTTAGATTGAGAGAATGGAAGTAAACTGCGGAATATGTCTCCTCTTTTTTCAGTTTCAATCAAAATTCCACCCAGCTTGTTTCTCTGTGCCGAAGAGGAATCAAAGCATATGATGTTTGGGACATTCTGGCTGTTAGTCTGTATCCAGTTGACTGATCCTTCCTTACTGACAGCAACCAGCACCAAAATATCAGCAAGATCCAGCTCATTTCTAACGCGGTTGACAGTTTCATCTTGAGAATTAATAAAGTTGTCAGAAAAGACAATCATTTCAAACTCTTCATCAACCCATTTCAGTCTCTCTGCCTTGCATTTATAAAAGGAAACAAAGTACAATTTCATCAACAAAGTACAATCTATTATGTATATTCTCATAACTGTGAAGGGAAGCAATGTTCTCACAATACACAAGATATTTCTACTCTAATGTCTAATAAGAATCTGCTTGTATGCATATACATAGAAGGGGAAGAGAGAGATTTTAGAGTAGTGTTTGGGTAGTGCTACAATGAGCACCAGGACCTCCTTCCTACCTGAAAAGTCTCTAGCAGAAAATATAAGAGGCCAGAACTTATTCATAAATAATTGGTCATTTGGTTTTCCACATTGTAGAAGTTGTAGATGCATAGTACATTCTTCCCATTTTGCTCCCTGCTATTACATAATACTTTTCGCTTTCTTTATCTCTGGTAATTACAATGTTTCTGTTCACCAGGTTATCTTGTTATACTGAAAATCTCACAAGTTCCTCATCATCAACTTTTCATGATGATGTTACAGTAAAACAGAACTTCAGCTGTCTATCAAGTAGTAATATGCCAAATATTTTATCCCTTTGTTCAGTTTCTTGTTTCTTATTTACTGAAAAGAACTACTTCAAATTGTGAGAGCTTCCTCTTTACTTTCCAATAAGAATATCGAGGAAAGAATAGGTAGAAATGCAAAACACCCTTGTTCTAATCAGGCTGCCACAATGTGCTATTGACAATATTACTCAAAAAGTAAACGGATCTAAGAGAATCAGAAAATACTCATCCTCCTTCCACCTTGAAGAAAAAAGCAAGAAAATAATCTCTAACATCTACAAAATCTTCAAAGCCAGAACTTGGTAAAACACAGTTGGTCTCATTTACTCCAAAAAATTAGAATCCTTATAAACTAATGACCCTCTTCCTCTACTATGTGATATTTGAAAAGAAAAAGGTGGATAAACTCCTTAGAATCATCAACCTTTCCGTTGTATACAAAACAAAACACTGAACTTTGAGAAAATTTCAACTCCCCAAGAAATTTGAATTGCACTGCCTCAATTTCAAGCTGTCAACATCAGCGAAATTATAATATTTTCTAAAAATTATACATCATTTCCAATAATTGCCAGCCCAACATCCAAAAAATACTTGATTTTGATTGTGGTTCCACATTTCATTTGAGCTAAAGCACCTCATACTCCTAGTTGACACACATGAAACTCATAATAATTCACACAAAAGAAGAAGGAGAAAAACAAATAATTTTAAAAAGAAAATCCCAAGCACAGAGTTCAAGATTTAAAAATTAACCGATACGGAATATCAATGTAGCCACTAATTTCAAAATTATGTACTAATACAGGATTTAAGATATATGCACTAACAATGTAATTAATTTTTTACACCATCGGCGTAATTTAACTTATTATAACATGTTACTTATCATTTATTAACGATTACCAATCAATACTATTAAAGTAGTGATGATCGTGAACATACTTTGTACACTGGCACAGAACTTAAACTCATTAATATATACAATATGAATTTGGAGTCAAAGAGAGTGAATGAAGTTGCAAAATACTCACAGTGTGAAGCATGACATCTAGCCAAGGAGCAGAATTGAGAGGGCTAACACTATCCTCTCCAACAATACTCACTATTCTCACTGGATTACTTGTCTTTTTCGTTGCTTCTTTCATTTCCGCAGCAGCAGCAGCTACTATGCTTCTTGTAGCTTTGATTTTCCGGTCAAGAGAAGAAGAAAAGACGGAGGCTTTAGTTTTCCGGCAGGGGAAAAGAAGAGGATTCAGAAGTCCGGCGACACTGGACCGCCGGTTAACCGGAAAAGTAGCCGGGGAATTGATGGAGGATGATGGTGCTACGTTTATATTCATGGTTCGTTATGCTAGTTGAGGAAAATAGGAAAATGGGTCGGGTTTTTATAGTTATAAAAGAATTAAATAATGACGTCTATTGTAAGGAATGTATAAGAGTTCTGTGGAAGTCCCTCCATTGATTTGAATATTTAACTGTAGTAATATCTAGATTAGTAGGTAATATGTTCATATTTATAATAAAAATATCAAATATCAAAAAGTGCCATTCGCATGGGTCCTTTTTCTCTTTTTAACTGGTAACCAAATACTCCATTAGAATATAATATATCATGAAAATATTTTCTTGAAAAATAACATACCTTTGATATTCATACCTAATGGACCCTTCGTTTACATGATTTATTTTGTTAAAATTTCTAAGTAGTCGAATTTATTTTGGGGTTCTGACTATAATAACAATAGCAAATTTAGTATAATCTCACAAGTGTGATATAAGAAGGATAATGTGTACGCAAACCTTACCTATACCTATTTCTGTTTCTGTTTCTGACTAATTTTGGGATTTTGAGTAATTCCTTACTTGAAGAATTAACCTAAATGGCCGCACACTCAGTTATTTAAATAAAAAATAATTGACGGATATATAAATATGTATAATCAATTTATAATATGTGCATAACAGATAGAAAAAATAAACAGCATAGTAGGCTTTGGATGTGTATCGCTTAAGGTAATAAAGAAGAAAATGCTCCCTGACAAGATTTTCGCAAAATTATGCATTGCCAAATTAAAATCTGAAAAGGATTTTATCCACCATAGGAGAATGTATCTCCATATAACTAATGCCGGAATATTTTGCGAAAACTCTTGTGCTACAAGTCGTCTTTATGTCTATCGACTTGATTTTTCATTTTATTTTCAGGTGTTGGGACTATCCGTCCAACTTCACATTTTTCAGGTAAAGTCGATTTCATTGCATATTTTTCATTTGGCCAATCATTTATCTGTCCAATTTCTTGAGCTAAAGATCCTCGTCAATATAAATAATATTGAGTGTTACATTATATTAACAACATCGTCGACGATCATTTTACATCGGTTCCATCATCACTCAATAAAGACATAAATTATCGAGATCTCATTATTTTCAGGTACCTGAGCCTCTCCTATGAGGTCTTATAAAGTGTTATATCGTAGTGCTCTTATGGAGCACTTGCCTCCTTAGTATGACAATCTTTATCATTTGCTCCCCTCCTTCTTCAAGGAGCTTTATCTTTGGAACCGATTAGTCTATTACGCTTCATGCATTCCATAGACTATGTCCATCATGGACTTTATTCTATTTGGAGCATTAGCAGCTGAAATATAACATTTAACTTTGGGTCAGCAAATGCGCCTGACAATATTTTACAAATGAATTGAACTTCAAGTTCACATTTTCTTGTATGAGGATCTAGGTGCACTCACAATAATTCATTCCATATTTTACTTTTTCAGCTCCATTTTCTCCCCCCTAATGTTGAGATCACCAACACATTTTCCAACCTTCTTTGGGAACCCTTTTTTATGCATTGTGGTGGGATAATTAAATCATATAGCATACCCATATTTCTAGATTGGAAATTATTTGGTTCCTGATCCTAAACCAATTAAGATAGGGAGAATTTATCATAACTTGTTGGCTAGATGCGTACAAGTGCTGTTGTATATTAAATAATATACCTCATACCAAATTTCTATTTGGGAGTTTTATTCTCATAACCAATGGTTTAGCTTAATTGGAGGCATACAGTGTCTGCTAAACCAATTTGGATTTAAACCAGCATTATCAAGATAAATCATCATAATTTACATTCTCGACTGTGCTCTAGTAATTTGAGAAATCAACGTTGCAAAATCCAAATTGCAAGTTGATAACAAACGCACATGTGACCATACAATAGATGAATCTATTAAAATCATATAATAGTAAACGGTCCACATGACAGGTGACTGTGCCCCCATATATATATATATATATATATATATATATCACCTTTTATTCATTCCAGATATCAAGGGAATTAATACCAACCTTAACTAGTATATCATGAGAATAAGCAGCACAAGTTGTTGAAGAATTTTCTATTTCTTCAACATATGCCAATGTGAATTCTCAATTAATTTTCGCATCATAATTGAACTGGGATGGCCGACCGGTCATGCCAACTAATCTTTGTTTCGGTAAACCTCTATTTTACTTGTGGCATGTGATTCCATAATCATGCTTTTACATGTGTAGTACAAATAAAAGAAAAATTGGGTAATCTTTCATATTTACCCGGTATGATTATAGTAATATGAATATATTCAAATCTTTCTTTCATTTATAATCTCAATATGCCAACCACTTTGGCTAATATATTTGAAATTCAAAAAGTTTCTTTTGAGACTTACTATAATATCAATGTCATGAACAATTTCATTCATCCGGGGAATAACAAATTAGTTCTTCCGGAGTTCTTAATTAATTTTGTACTACAAGATCTTTTGTCACACCATCCATGTGGTGAATGTCTCCTTCACGGAGAAAATTATCATAATAATTGTCATGGTCAAAATCATCATAAGCAAAATCATTTCTTGCTTTAGTTTTGCCTTTAATGACTTTTTGTAAGGCATGTCAAAATATTTTTGGCATACCACATGTACGCGACCAATGACATATTCATGTAACCACACAATAATGTTCATTATCTTTCTTTCTCTCAAACCTCCCATAAAGGTGAGTTGTAATATTTATCCAACCATGCATAAGCATATTCTTATGCAGAATTTGTATCACATATATATTTTCACATTCACTTTTAGGAATGAGTCTGCATTTATAATGCTTATCACAAGTCGTATCATTTCAAAAAATGGACTATAATCGTCCTAACGTGCCTCATATTTACAGACCATATTGATACACATTTCCTTCACCTTTGAAGATTATTTTTAGAACCCTTATTGTTCTCCTTTTTACAATCACCATAATGATGACTATTATTATTTTGATCTTGGCACGCCCACGTTCATTGGTCAACCACTTGTCTTCATTTAGACTTATTATGCACCGCTATCATATTCACTTCAAGAATGGAGCAAATTAAGTGGGACAAGCTTTATGCCTTTTCATGAAAAATACATTATTTTTCTTTAGTCATCATTATATCATCAATACGGTGCATCGGGACTCAAACCCAATGCCTTACCTATATAAATTATGTTAGGCCATAATGTGTTGGGACTCGAACCCAACGTCTTATTATCATGGTGCACTAGGACATAAACCCGGTGTCTTACCCTCAAGGTGCGATGAGACTTGAACCCACCGTCTTACTTTCAACCAATAGAATAATAGGCCAAAGTGCAACTGAGACTCACCCCTGAGCCTTTAAATTATTATCACTTTGGATTTTAATTAGAACTAGCATAGATCTCTTTCATGAACAATAATACATAACATGGTTAAATATAAAGGAAAAAACACAATCTTCTTACATGTATTCTTTAACATTTTTCATCACCTCATCTGTTAAGCATGTGATTATACAATCTCAATTTGGTCAAACACTGTATCCTCTTTTCCTGTTGATAAATTAGTACTTGCATTTCACATGAATAAGGAAAAATAATGCTAAAATAAATTATTTTTCAGAAAACAGTGAGTATATTTTAAGAAACTAATCAGCAAAAGAAAAGAAGACCAAAAACAAACACACAGTAAAGAAGCAAAAGGATGTATAACTCATACAGGAAACGTAATTTCTGAAGCTTGCCCAATGTGACAGGGATTGGACCATTTAACTTAGAAGAAAACAGCCACTGTAAACAACTTTACCATCAAAATCAATTCCTTGCCTTTTTCGTCTTTTTTACTAAGTGCCAAATAAAATAGCAATTCGTGCTGATAAAGTGTTAAAAAACTTAGCTCAAAGTAATAATATAAAACAAGAAAATAGACAAGAATGTAGGGAGCAAGAAAGGAGAGATTCTTATTTCTTCCATGTATTCAAGTGTGTACAATGTGGTGCCAAAACCCTCTATTTATAGGATTACATAGAGGTATACAAAAGAATGCCATAAACATGATATTAAACATTTGAGATCATGGAGGAAGATCATGGGGAGGTTATGGAGGTGTGGGAGTTACAACTATAATGGTAAGAAATAGTGAGAATTATCTACATAATGAAGAAGAGTAGTGAGAGTTATAGACATCTACGAATATAATTATAATATTTCATAACAGAAATAAATATTATTGCTTTCATTATTCTTTTGTAATGAGTAATTCTGACATGCATAAACTCTCTTCAAGACTAGCACTTAGTAAAAGGATGTTGGTCTCATCTATTCCAAAAACTATAACTCCTTATAAACTTTTATTTGCAATTTTAATTATTCTATTTTAATATACTTAATTACACATATCACTTTTTGCCTATTTTTTTTTTCAAATTAAATACTTAGAACACTAGCAAAATTAAATGTTGTTCAAATATTGTGTAAGATTATAATAATATAACAAAATATAAGTGTATGCTTTTTAAACTACAAGGAATATCTGAAAATGAGTCATATTAATATACAAACAGAGGAAACTCATAATTCTCTTGGTAACAACTGTAGTAAACTGCAAGTATAAAACCTCAAAGTTCTCAAGGTTAGTTGCAAAAGTCAAAATGTACCCATATATTAATCGAACCTTCAAAAGAAAATTAATACACAAATTTTAAAGTAAAATGATGTTACATAGAAGGAAAAACGAATCACCTACCATTAACCAAAAAATTAGGAAATAAGCTTATTGGAGAGAACATACACAACTTTTAAAGTAGAATGATGCTAACACAAATCAGTAGAAGAAGAACGAATCAACAAACCATTAACCAAAAAATTAGGAGATAGCACTTATCGAAGATAACATGAACTTCATTTTTCTTAACTAACTATTTTTCTAGAAAATATAAGATTACATCATCGCGCGAGAAAAGTTTGGGGAAAGTGACAATATTTAAAAAGTAGGCATCTGGTAAGCCAATATCTTTAACTATAAAATAATATTTGACATGTAAATATGATACAGACGAAGACTGTTTAATTGACCACCCTTCTACTAGTACTATAGCTGCCTCACCCCCGCGCGATAAAAGAGTTTGTGGGTGTTAATTGGCCATGAATATTATTTCATTATTTGAAAATACTGAAGTTTTTGCATAATAAGCTACCACAGAAATCTAATGGAACAAGAATCAATTAGTCAACACAAGTTTTCAAGCAAAAAATTCAAGATTATCTTCCCCAAAAATGAGGACACCGACCAAGATTGATTTTGAACCAACCATCGACAAGGAAAAATATTTCTGCATAGGAATATAAGAATTTTTAACCTAAGTAACTCATTATTTCAGTCACTTAATCAAACTAGTACGATTTTTTAAAATTTAACCAAAATAATATAAATGCATTTCTCAGTAACGAAATAGAAAATATTTTATTCAGAAATTTTAATGGCAAAAAAGTAACGTCTGACGGAACAAACGGAGGTATAAATTGTTACTGTCGGTAACGTTCTCTTATGTCGTTACCATGCCAAAATAGCTAGGACTGCTTATCGGGCGGATTGAGCAGTTATTTACTCTTAACGGTTTGGCTTATCGGTTATCGGCTTTTAAATGTATTAATCCGCTAGCCACCCGATAAGATATCGGGCGGATTGATATCGGTTAAGCTCTTATCGGGTGGTTATCGGGCAGCTTATAAGCTTAATTCAATCTATATTGCTTGCATTAATTGTTTTGTTGCAAATAGAAGAGGTTTAGCTTGGAACCAATCGCACACCGACAACGAGATGTTAGACTAAGCTACGTTTCTTATATTGTTGGGATACAGACAATGACCTGGCACTTGGATCCGGGGAAAAGGAGCAGAGGAAAGGGCAAAAGGAAAAAGAAAGTTAACGGATAAAAATATAAAAACAACAAAAAAGCAACGCGAACACATTTAATTTTGCTAAAATTGGCCATTAACAAAAAAGTATATTAACCACTTAATTTGCTCTGTTATACAAATCCACTGCGATTCGCAATTACTACTGCAAAATCTTCTTATTTCTGCAAACTTAAAAAAATATACTTCCGCAAAAATAGTCCCTACAAAGCCAGCAACTGGATGTCATCATAGCTCTTTCCAGATTGCACTAGTTATCCAAATCCATATATATATATATATTCTTAACGGGTTAACGGATTATCCGTTAAGAAAATTGAATAATCCGCCCCCAAACCGATAAGCCGTTAATAAAAAAATTTCAATCCGTTCCCCGTCCATTAAATCGTTAACCCGATACCAACAAGCCATTAAGTTTCGGTTTTGGTTTGGTTTTGAACACCCCTAATAGTCGTACACCAGTTATTGAGTGTGGTTGGAATTTATGTAATAACGCTACTGGAAGTAACGATTCTCAGCTAAAAATGTTACAGCCTTTAACGTAACGTTACTCTGTGGAAGTTCCATCTCCGTATAGATGATTTGACAATACATCGTTTAATAAATTGTTACTACCAGATATCACCATATTTTCTTCAACCAAGTTTCTGCCTATTTTACATATGCATAAGCAATTCAATAGGTATTCTTCAATCAAGTTTCTGCTAATAGAAGTTGGCTGAAAAAGAAAATTATAAGATACTTGACAGAGCTGTTAGGTGTTTGTCCAGTTTTTCTTACCATAATTGGTTTTCCTATTTCATGACGGAAATGACAACATATTTACCATAATTGGGTTTTTCTTTTCCAAGAAGGAAAATATATATTTGGTTAGTCCCTTTTCTTGTAGGAAAATGTTTGGAGTTCTATAAATTGAAGATCCGTCCTTCTCATTCAGTAGCATCCACAATGTAGCCCTATGGGGTTTGAGAGTCGTGTTTACGGGACAAGTGTTAGTGAGTCATTTGTGTTTGCCTCTTCGTAAGGTTGTTCTCTCGATATTTTGTACTCTCTTTTTTGTATAATGGATTGCACATCTCTGCCCGTGGATGTAGGTCAGTTGACCGAACCACGTTAAATGTTTGTGTCTCGTTTGGTATATTTCTCTTTTGTTGTATGATTTATCGTTGTTCAATGTTTGCTTCACTGAATTTCGCATGACACCTGATTTTTTCGGTTCAAACAAGAGCATCCAACTCATGAGTGATACTCTCAGAGGCTGATTTACGCAAATGTTTCATTTTTAAGCCCCCATTTAAATTTATCCTTATTTATAACAGTTGTGCAAATATAGCTCTTGGAAAATTATCCTTTCAAATACCATTAGACTTGGGTCTAATGTTTGCTCATATATTATTCAACCTTATATACAGAGAAAACATTAGACAGTCATTGTCTAACTTTTGCCAATAAATATTAGACCATAGTCTGATGTTTCTCATAAAATTTACAGTTTACTTGAAAGGAATCTTTAGACCATGGTCTAAAAGATCTATAAGTTGCAAGAAAAAGAAAGAAAAAAAGCCATTTATTAAACAGTTGTCGCAAAAAAGGATAACTAACGAAAATTTCTATACTCTCGTGGCACATACAATTTATTCACTCAAATAAAACATTTCCAATATTATAAATCGAATTAACAAAAATAATACGATGGAGTACAAATCACTTATTAATGGAATTTTTATTAAAATACTATAATGATATATATATAATAGTAACTTATTCAATTGACCATCTTCCTTTGAATCTCCTACATGTTGATGGGATTGATGAGTAAGGCTTCAATTACAGGCTTCACATTATATCCATCTTCATTATTCTCATCAATTAGACGAGTCAGATTTACGATTGGCTTCAATATCTCAAATGGCATAGAATTAGTTGGTTTAATAATGCACTCTCTGTTCAAATCCTTTTCTGCTATTTCAGAAAGTTGTGCACTCGCTTCTTCCACTGTTAAATTTTAATATAGCATTCTATTCCCGTCCCAAGTTACCCTTTTTCTTTCTCAATCTATATATAAGAAAGAAAAAAAGCTGATCATGGCATCTTGTTTGAGATTGAGACGCAGTTTATATATACCTTGTAAGTTGCAACGTCATCAATGACTCGACCAATTAATGATGAACCATTGTGCTTCAATGTAGTAGCTCCTCACGATTTCTTTCATCTATTCAAGAAATATAATTAAACTCATAAAATGAAAGTAAAATTATATATACTATTAGAGTTTTAAGTGATCATACCGCCTCTTTGACGTAATAAATTCCATTGAAGCTTATATCTTGTTTCTTTACTTCGATGTCATATTCTTTTCTCAAATGGTCACTCAACTATCCCAAATTATCTTCTAAAGTCATATTTCTTTCGTTTGTAACAATAAAGTCACTGAACTATGCCTATTGCACTCAAAAGGTCACTCAACTAGATTTTTTAAATTTTGGATTGCCAAATACCTATTTTACCCTCTGAATTATAAACATTTATCTTCTTTTTATTATTTTAAAACTTTTTAGTAATAACAAAAAAAAAATTCAAAAATTTATTTATACAATTCAGAATGAAAGAAAATAAAGGTTGTAAAATATATATTTCATGCACGTAATATAAAAATAATTATTTAAATAAAGGTATTTTTATAATATACATTATATATTCTGAAAATTATGCTCAATTATATTATTATGTTTCTTCAACTTTCCGACAACACAAAGTTATGTTACCGAAAAGCAGGGGGACTATCTGTATGGGGTAGGATATGCTATGTAAGTCGTGCATGGAATATATATAATATAATTGAGGATAATTTTCAAGAATATATAATGTATATTATAAAAATACCTTTATTTAAATAATTATTTTTGATATTATGTGCATGGAATATATAGTTTACAACCTTTATTTTCTTTCATTCTGAATTATGTAGATAAATTGTTGAATTTTTGTTGTTAATACTAAATTTATTATTACTAACAAAGTATTTTAATTAATTTTTTTACTATGCTCATTATTTTGTTATTCCAACATTATATATGCTTAAATACTTTTTTTTAATTTATATTTATTTATTCTATAGGTAAGCCCATAATATAAATTAAAAAGGGAAAATTATAATATTAAAAAGTTAAAAAAAATAAAAAGAAGATAAATGTTGATAATTTAGAGGGTAAAATAGGTATTTAGCAATTCAAAATTTAGAAAATCTAGTTGAGTGACCTTCTGAGTGTAATATGCATAGTTGAGTGACTTTGTTGTTACAAACGAAAGAAAAGTGATTTTAGAAGATAATTTGGGATAGTTGAGTGACCATTTGAGTAATGAACTCGATCGAGAAGAGTTGATATACTGTTTTCATATAGGTAGGGAGTCGATCAATTTCACTTAGCAACAATCGAAAACGATTTCATGAGTCCTTTAATAGAAATAAAAGATGGCCGGAAGATGGCATACCGGTCCACAACTTCTGTCTAGTTCATCAAGAGTACCATATGAATCATGTGTCGTCAATTACTGAAATCATAGCTACACAATTGCAAGCATAATTCGAGTTCTTCCTCCTTGTGTAGAAGTTGCAACAAATTATAATCTAGTTTGGCAAGTCTCAATAACTTGACATTTCTTGATTCAGATTCTTCATATATTGAAATGTTAAAATGGGTTTCAGCTCTTGGAATGCCTCTATGAAGAGATTGCATGTGTTACTTGTTTCTCAATAATAGAAGAGCTTAATTTTGGTGCTATTTTCTCCAAATGTTCTTTTGTGAAGATAAGAGCCTCTTCTAATATTTCATCTTCATGTTCCCTTACTTGTGCTGCTTCATACAGATTGAGCATACCCTTTAGAAGAGCTTAAACATTTCTTGAATTTTCCACTCTAATTCACAAAATATTTTTGTTAAAACAAACTTAAAACATTCATTTAATTTAAACAAAATTGTAATATGTACACATAAAAATTATATACCAGAAGAGATAGGATAGCCATGTTGCCTAAACAACCGAAAATATAGGGCAACATTGTATAGATCATCTTCTTCTTGGATGACATTTTGATTAAACAACTTGCTTATTTGATCTTCAATCTCCTCTTTGAAGTGATACGAAATACCAAGGCATTCAAGTGTATCAATCAAATATATTTTTTCTATGGTGTCACTTCCAATACTTATTATCACGTGCTTCACTTGCTCTTTCAACGTTCCAATCTCCTCTATATTTTTTTCGGACACCTGTAATAATGCTCTCTTAGTACCTAAACAAATGATTTAAAAAGGTGAACGAGAAATAAAGAGGCATAGATATGTATTCCTGATTATCCAATGCAGAACAACTAAAGATATTTTCCCAGTGGCTAGGTGAAAATTTTGTTGGGCGAAAAACCCCATCTTTGTGATTTCCATTCATTGATGCAATTGTTGTCATTGTAATAGAACTTACAAATTCTGAAAATTTAGATGTAGATTTT
Source organism: Nicotiana attenuata (assembly GCF_001879085.1). Taxonomy (NCBI): domain Eukaryota; kingdom Viridiplantae; phylum Streptophyta; class Magnoliopsida; order Solanales; family Solanaceae; genus Nicotiana; species Nicotiana attenuata. The sequence goes on from NC_031989.1 coordinate 545,783, forward strand.
TCAGTATTAGTTTCTGAGTTTTGTGTTGCCTTTTAGTACTAGTACACCACTATTTATATAGGTAATTAACTACTATCTAAATTAAAATGGGAGAAAGGCTTACCTTTTCGAAATTATATGTAACCTTTTTACTTAAAACGTGTCCTATGAAACTTTTTAGTATTTTTTTTTTCCTCTCAAACGAGTACAAAGAGCCGTGACGGGCTGCCTGCCATGNCTGTCCCAAAACCGATCCCTACCACCCCTCCAGGACCCCCCTACCCTCTCCATCCTCTCCCCATCTCTCACCCCCAAACCTTAACGCCGCCGCCTGCCACCGCTGCCGCCAGCCCGAAAATTGCCTCCGCCGGCGGCGATCGGCCAATCACTCCCCAAAAATTTCACCAAAGACTCTTCTCACCTCCCCCCATGCCCATACTACCTTCAGTTTCTTTCAAATCGTGCCTAGAATCCCCCAAAAACCCAAACCCTAGCGCCGCCACGAACTCCTCCGCCGTGTCCGACGGCGCCACCACTCCAAACCCTACCAAAATCACACCCTAGACCCACCTTGACCCCCTCTTCCCAAATTTCAAACCAGATTCCCTCAAATCTAGCTTAAATCCCTCGAATCCTAAATCTAGGGTTCATGTTCAAGGTTCAAGTCGAAGTTCAGGCTGTGCAAGGGGTTTGCCAGTGTTCGATTGATCCTCAAATGATGTTGTTTGTTTAATTTTGGCAAAGAATAGGCAAATAACATTATTTGGGGGTCAGATTCGAAAAGTCAGTCGAGGTCGATTTTAAATTCAGTAAGTATTTTCATCTTTTATCTTTCTCTTACTGTTTTTGTTTTCTTAACTCTTGTCTAGTTCCCCTTGGTTCTCCTTCTCCCAGTATGTAGTTTAAAAATTTGGATGAATTTTAATTAGAATTGATTTCTGTCTGCTATTTTGTTTTGTTCCCTGTTTGTTCTAGGTTCATTTAGATTTGTTAACACATGTCTTTGATTTTATTTCTTGTTGATTAGTTTAGTTTGATAACTCAATTAATATTTCTGCCTGTCCTTTGATATTTTGTTTACCAGCGTCTTAGATTTTTTTTTAAGTTTTTGATTTCCTTTTATCCTCTGTTCATATGGATTATGTGTTAATTTTGTTTGTTAGTTTTTGGTTTGACTGTTAATAGATAGTTAATTCTGATTTTTGTTAATTAATTCAAAGCTTTAAATAGGTTTAGTTCAATTTTGGGGGGGGGGGGGGGTCTGGTATTAATTAGACTTTGTTTGGTACCTGAACATTTCCAATCCTTGGTAATTAACCATGATCATTTTTTGACCAAGTTAGAAGGGCTGGGGGTTAGTTTAACCTAGGTTAGTAATTTAGAAATTATATGTAACCTTTTTACTTAAAACGTGTCCTATGAAACTTTTTAGTATTTTTTTTTTCCTCTCAAACGAGTACAAAGAGCCGTGACGGGCTGCCTGCCATGTAAAAGATTCAAATCTATGAGTTCTAACGAGAAGATAGATTTGTATTTTCTTAAAGTTAGATACTTTTGAAGTGTCAAAAGTCAGAAAAAATAAATGGTACTTTCTCTATTTTTTTTTTCTAATTATATTCTTTTATAGAATATATTCCATCCAGAGGCGCATCTATGTGGAGGAGCGTGGGGCATGTGAACCTATGCACCTCTCTCTGTACTATATATATAATAAAGTTACATTTTTAAAAAAAGACTTAAATATATATGTATGCATCTAACCTCAAAGAGTCATATACTACAATAATTATTGGGTGCACCTTTACAAGTGACATTAGGGATTTAAATCTAATATCTTTCTTGTTGTTTTTTGTCTTTCTTTTTCTAGAATATTTGAGCTCAGGATTTCAAATCTTGCATTTTTAGGCATGTCTTGTATCCTCCTCTTGTGTTTTAATTAGGTACTTTTTTCTTTTTCTTTCTTTTGTTATTTGCTTTATTCATTCATCTAACACGTTGAAACTTTACAAGGAAAAATTTGATTTTCAACCTATAATTGTAAAATAATAATGGGTTTATGGTAAGAACCTAAATGTTAAATTCGTTAAATACAAATTCTAGATTCACTTTTTCATAATAGTGCACCCATCTACATGAAATTCTGGATCCGCCTCTGATTCCATCTATCTATAATACAACCATCAGAAAAAGTAGAAAAAGAAAGCAAACGGCTAGTTTCGTATAATTAGTTTAAATACAAGAGATTAATATCAAAATACAAATATTCTGAATAATATCATAGCTTCACTAGTTCGCTAAACAATTGTTAATTGCAATTATCTCAAGAGCCTCAAAAGATATTTCTATAATACAGCTATTACTAGAGTTACAATTTCTCTCTTTATCTCTCCCCCTCTCTATATATTAGTCTCACAAAAGTATTATAATCTAAATAATTGTAAGACGGGTTTCCCTTTTTCTTGGTCTAATTAAAAACTTCGTCATTTCTTATTTTTTGTGCAAAGTTCAGGGTGATCCAATCAATTTAGAGAAGGATGTAGAATTCTAACTGAATGAATGTGAAGTATTACTAATATTTTCTACAAAATTACTGTGGATATGCGACCCAATATCTGAGACGAAAGTATAACTAGTATATGTATGACACATGGACAAAACAAATTCACCTATGTCGAGCACAAAGACGTAGTTGAATAGAAATCAGCACAACATATATAGTATAGAGTCAATATGAGTTCAAGAACCCTAACGTCGGGCCACCCGTCACCGTTCAATCAAAAAGTGTAATTAATTATGTCATAACCGAAAAAATCAGGTGTCATGCGGAATGAACGACGATAAATCACACAACAAAAAGAAAACTATCAAAAGAGACACAAACATTTAACGTGGTTCGGCCAATTGACCTTCGTCCACAACGGAGTTGAGCAATCGACTATATAAAAAAGAGTACAAAATATTGAGAGAACAACCTCACGAAGAGGCAAACACAAGTGACACACTAACACTTGTCCCGTAAAGTTCTCCCCCTAAACAAGACTCTCAAGCCCTTTATGGCTACATTGTGGATGCTACTGAATGAGAAGGGCGGATCCTCAATTTATAGAACTCCAAACCTTTTCCTACAAGAAAAGGGACTAGCCAAATATGGAAGAATTTATAATTTCCTTTTACAAAAAGGAAAACCCAATTAAGATATTTATATTGCCCTTTTCCTTCAAGAGATAGGAAAATCAAATATAGTAAGAAAATTATGGCAAACACCTAACAAATTAGTAGCTAGAAACATATTAAGTAAAAACCAATTTTATCTTCTTCTCTGCACAATGCACGTACGTCTGCAGCGTTGTCAAATGGCAAAATTTTATTCGTATTGGATGTGTTACACCAAATTATACAAACTTATCATGATGATGTATAGTCTCCTAATTAAGCGATAACTATATTTATAAAGACACGTATCATGTATCTATTAAGTTGGTATAAACACTCTATGTAGCTAAGTTTTTACCGTTATCAAATTCTATAGATAGCTCATCTTATCAAATTCTATAGATAGCTCATCTATTTCTATAAAGATTTCTTTAATACTACTTTTGAGTTGCTTTTAAATAATTCAGCCTTAAAAAGGGATGAAATATACTTTTTAAAATTTTATCCACAAAATTAGGATTATCCACAAAATTAGGATGATCCAATTTTTTTCAGTCTAATTTTCTTAGTTAGACCGTTGAAAGTCACAGGTATTCGACAACAATAGAGAATCCTAACTCTGGAATATTAAAATAGCACAGAGCAAGTGTGTACAATTTTTTTCAGTGACAGGATCGATGTTGAGCAGAAGTGGGGTTAAAGCAGCCAACAATGCATCCCCCTAGATTTTTAGCACTTCATAGTTATATCTTTGGGATCTTTACACAACTAACAGGCCGAGTTTATAATTACTTTTTCTAATCAGTATACATAGATTATATACTGATTACATACGGTGATACATATATTCTCTCCGTTCCAGTTTATGGGGCATTGTTCGAATTCCGAGAATCAAACAAATTTTTCTTTGACCATAATTTTTCATATATCTTTTAAATATTTTGAATTGTTAAATATTATGACTTGTATCATTAATTCTTTACGTAGTTTTCAAATATGCAAGTTACATTTCAAAAAACTTAAAGATTCTATTTTCGAATCCACAGTTAAAATTAAAAGTTTGACTCTCGAAATCCGAATGGTGCCACATAAATTGAGAGAGAGAGAGAGAGAGTAATATACATGGTTTATCTATACACTATCAGAGGCGGACCCAAGATTTTAAGGTGACAGGGGCACCATTAAATGCCAATACTAGCTACAAAGTTCTTGATACTGAACTCATTATATTATTAAAATTATTATTCGAATTTAATATCTACTAAAATTTTAGTGAGTTTTAATTAGAATATATATTATGTTCTCTGTTAAAAATAATAGGTTCGGATAAACCCGTTGCCGAATGGCTAGATGCGCCCATGTTTGTGTCAATCATTTGTAATGAAAGATTAGAGGAGTGAGATTGAAATCAGAGGATCCAACTTTAAATTAGACGCTTTGGCAATGAGCTCCAAAGAGAACAAACATGGCAGTGTCTTTTACCTTTTTTGTTTTTACCAAAAAAATAAATAAATAAATCACATGTTAATTCTTATGAGTTTAGAAGCCACTTAGGGACTAGGGTAACTAGGCAAAAGATTTTGTGTTTAATTGTGAAAGAGAATTGGCTTGCAGACTTTGAGGGATAAGCCTTGTTTAAAAGAAAAATGGAAAATGAATGTAAAATGCAAAAAGTTAACGGAGAACTTAGGTCCATATCAAAAATGAAATTATGAGAAGATCACTCAACGAGTGCCGAACAAACTCTATTCATATGGGTGCCACGTAAATTATATACACACCTATATACGTACAATTTTTTCCAAAGTTAACGGGGTTCGCTGGCTGTGTATACGATATATTCATGGATTGTTTTAGTTTAAGCGATTGAGTGAACTATTATTTAGGTTAAATCTTCATTTTTTTATAAGATAAAAGTCACGTTTGGTTTCTTGTATCTCTTGTTAGTACTCATTCATTGATTTTGTACTTCAACCTTCTGTCAACTAAATTTAGCATTTTCTATATCAATTTTTTCAAGAAAAAGCTTCTTTAAACAGCAAACAGAAGAAACCAAAATGTGTGAAAATACAGAAAGGAGGAGACACACTTCTCTCTCATAAATCATAAGTAATAGAACAGAACACAGTTCTCAGCACTTCAGTCTTGTGTGCAAAATACATAAATAATATATACAGGAGTTTCTTGGAAATAAGATTCCAAAGTAGTCACTGCTTAGGGCTCCTAATGAGATAACACTTACACCAACTAAATACAAATACACTTCAACAATTCATACGTGACATTATCCTTACATACCCCCTCAAGTTGAGCAGGGTGGGCAACAACTGTCAACTTGCTCTTCAAGTCCAGGAATCGGACCTTGGACAAAGGCTTGGTGAGGGCATTGGCCACTTGATCATGAGAACTCACATACCTGACCGACAAGGACTTTCCACGAACCTTGTCACGAACACAATGAAAATCGATTTCCATATGTTTTGTCCGAGAATGAAAAATGGGATTAGCAGTTAAGTAGGTTGCACTAAGATTATCACACCAGAGAATAGGAATAGAGGAGGTGAAGCAACCAATCTCTTGAAGGAGAAGCTCGACCCATGTCATCTCAGATGTAGCAGTAGCTAATGCACGATATTCAGCCTCTGTGCTCGACTGTGATACAGATTTTTGCTTCCGAGAAGCCCATGAAATCAAATGGGAGCCAAGAAAAATGGTAAATCCGGTGGTGGACTTGCGATCATCAATATCACCTCCCCAATCCAAATCACTATAACCATGAAGCAAAGTAGAGGATCCATGAGAAAAAAATAAACCATGAGAAGCAGTAGCCATGACATAGCGGAGAATACGTTTGATGACAATCCAATGAGAATCCATAGGACAATGCATATACTGTGATACTTTGTTTATCGCATAGGCTATATTGGGTCTAGTAAACGTCAAGTACTGTAAAGCTCCAACAGTAATTCTATATAGAGTTTGGTCATGAAATGGAGAACACCAGTGGTGGAAAGCTTGGATGATGATGAAGCTGGTGTGGAGATAGAACCCCACGACCCATGTGCACACTATTAAGGAGGTCTGTGACATACTTACCTTGTGACAAATGCAATCCTTCACGTGTCCAGTTAACTTGAATGCCCAAGAAATAAGACAATTTTCCCAAATTCCTAACAGCAAATTGAGTTTGCAATTTGGAAACGAGAGCTGCAATATGAGCAAAGTTAGAACCCAAAACCAGAATGTCATCGCCATATACTAAACGTAATAACTTCTCGTCAGCATTCGGCATACAGAAGAGAGAACTATCAGTTTTGGATCGCACAAAGCCTAGAGAAAGAAACACATAAGCTAAACGTTTATTCCACATGTGTGGAGCTTGTTTAAGTCCGTAGAGAGATCGTTTAAGTAAACAAACATGATCTGGACGAGTAGGATCAACAAACCCGGGAGGTTGATACATATGTACAGTCTCATCTAAGTACCTGTTACACCCTATGTTTTCATACATGAACGTGCGCCATAAGTAAATTGATGGAAGCTCGAAAATGAGAGGTTAGATCCCGCATTTTCGTACGTTGAAATTTCGTCGTAAGTTAGTCGGCGTAAGTTCGGGAATGAGTCTATTTTGAGATTATAAGTATTTTGCTATTTCAAACAAGTGATAAGTAAATTCGCGAAGGTGAGAGCGTAAGCAAATCGAAGGAAATGAGCTTCGTCGAGGTTTGACATTTTGGCATAAAAATACGGTCCGAGCTATAATACCCGATATTTATGGACTAGTGCCATACAAGGTACTACATGACCATGATAGTGAGGTGTATAAGGTGTGCTAAAAATGAGCAATATTTTAAGTAATTTGATATAAATCTTAATTATGTGGATAATTAGGTAATTATGAATTTTTAGTGGGAGATTAACTAAGTGATTAAGCTAATTAAGTAATTTGAATAAGCTTGAAAAGCCTAAAACGTGGCAGCACATCAAAGCCAAATTGTGACTCTTAAAGTCACATAAAAGGTGGCACATTTGGAGGAAATTTTGTGACTAAGTCTCATGACTCTTAAGAAGTCACTATCTCAAACTTTGAGTCTCATGACTCTTAAAGAATCTTATCACATTACTTTGGTCATTCTAATATGCATTTGCATATATCACATAAGCAATGTAAGATCTTCAACAATTCAAAGCAACTTGAGATTTTGCAATTTTAAGGGAGTTCGGTATAATCTTTCTCAAGAATATCATACGGATTTTTCCCTACCTCGATCCGCCGTTACGTGTCTTTTTTGCAATTGACATGTGTTAAGTGGATTGTCAAATGAATCGGCTCAGGTATGTTAAGGCCATCCCTTCTTTCTTTTGGCATGATCTATACAACACAACGAGCAAATGCACAATTTCCATAAATAATTCTATTCATAGCAATACTAGAGATGCTTATGATCTTGATTCCTCACGTGTCATATTATTCTATCATCTGTTCACGGGTCTCAGAAAATACGTAAGTTGATAAAGTTTATTTCATGATATTAATCAAAGGCATAATGGTCTTATGACACTCCGAAAGATTTTATTGACGTACTTCTCATGCATTGCATTCATTTACATTGACCCATGACTAGATGGTGTTATATANATGGGATATGGGAAAAGGTTACGACGTTTTATATGCACTACCACCTGATCAGCTGGTATACGTTGATGATTTTGCCCACAGTGGCAAAGATGATATGTTGGGATGCCCTCAGAGGCTTGATGATGTTATGAAAGCATATACCTATGCATGGCATGCCATTTATATGCATATGCATGGCATTATAAATATTAATGATTCACAAAGATATTCAGACTTACATGTTGAGTCCTTTACTCCATGTTTCTCTCATGTCTATTGTTTACTGATTTTCATTCCTTACATACTCGGTACATTATTTATACTGACATCCCTTTTTCCTGGGGACGCTGCGTTTCATGCCTGTAGGTGCCGATAGACAGGTCGAGAGTCCTCCAAGTTGGCTATCAGCTCATCGGAAGATGTTGGTGTGTTCCATTTGCTCCGGAGTTGCTTATTTGGTCAGTATGATTAGGACATGTATTGATTGGTATGGTGGGGCTCAGTCCCAACCTTTGTGATACTTATGTACTCTTAGAGGCTTGTAGACAGATGTCATGTATACGGATACTTGTATGGCCTTGTCGGCCTATGTTTTGAGTATATAAAGGATCATGTCGCCCTTATAAGCCCGTACGTTATATGTATAAGTTTGGAATACATGTTGGGTCGTCCAATGTCGAGTATTTCCCCATATTTTATTCTACTTATCTCACGAAAGTCTCTCTGGCGCATTTACTTATGATAGTATGAATCGAAAGATACGTTAGGTTGGTACTCATTTGAGTAAGGTGCTGAGTGCCCGTTGCGGCCCATGGGTTTGGGTCATGACAGTACCCATGAAGAAACGCGAAATATCTAGTTGAGTGATGTACCAATTGTGAGACACAACCAAGGATAGCAGCAACCGTATTGTAGACGGCTTAACCACTAGATAAATGTATCAACAAAATTGATGCCCGATCGTTGATGATATCCTTTAGGCACAAGCCTCGCTTTATAGCGATCCAATGAACCATCCTGTTTTAGCTTTGTCTTGAACATCCACTTACAACCAATTACATTTTGAGATGGCGATGGTGGAACTAGTTCCCAAGTACCATTTCGAGTAAACGCATTATACTCCTCTGACATAGCGCGACGCCAGTGAACATCTTTAATAGCTTGCGAGTAGCAAGAAGGTTCCATTATTGCAGACGTTGGAGTCGCAACTGACAGTGAAAATGGCTTCTTTGGCTTAAATGAGCCTGTTTGTGCTCGTGTGACCATCTTTTGCAAAGGAGGAGCTGCTGGTTGTAGCGCACCAGTAGTTGAAGTGTCTCCTAGAGCACTAGAGCTCACCGTATCCATAAATGGAGGATTTCTTCAGCTCGAGTTGGTGACATCAAGTCTACACCATGAGAAACTTCATCATGTGAAAGCTGATCCAGTAGTTCCGTGTCCAGGAATAGGATCGACAGGTGACGAGGATGTGTGCAGCAGCACAGAAGGTTGCAACAGAGTTGTTTAAGTTCTAGAAGGGCCAACCAAAGGCTGCAATGGCAACTGAACATTAAGAGGTTCTGATTTTGTATTGGTTATGGATGGAGGCACTACAACACCCTATGAAACAAAAGGAAAAACATTTTCATCAAAGATTACATGACGAGAAACATAGAATTTTGATGAAACTGGGTCAAAGAATTTGTACCCTTTGTGCAACTTACTATAGCCTAGAAACACACACTGTTTGGATCGAGGAGCTAATTTATCATTGGTATAAGGACGAAGCCACGGAAAACAAAAGCACCCAAAAATACGCAAAAATGAGTAATCTGGATTGGTGTTAAACAATGCATAAAATGGGCTTTTATTTTCTAAACGTGGTGCTGGTAGATGATTTATAGTATACACAGCGGTATAAAATGCGTTTGTCCAAAATTTGTGTGGAACATTAGCATGATGTAGCGGTGCTCGACCAGTTTCAACAATATGCGAATGTTTTCTTTCGGCACAACCATTTTGTTATGGCGTATATGGACATGAGGAACGCTACACCATTCCATTATCTCTCAAGTAATTTGTTAAGGCTTGATACTCTCCTCCCCAATCTGCCTCAAAACTTTTAATGGGACGACCAAAGTATTTTTCAACAGTTTTACGAAATTGCATAAAAATTGAAAGGACTTCTGATTTTAATTGAAGAAAATAAATCCATGTATATTTGCTGAAGTGATCAAAGAAAATCACATAATACCTATAACCTTCATTAGAAACAACTGGAGCAGGACCCCAAACATCTGAACAAACTAAGTCTAAAGGCCCGGAGGCTTGAAAACTAGACTCACGAAAAGGATTTTTATGACTCTTACTAACAGCACATGTAGAACATAAACTAGAAGATTTAAATGAAGGGACAATAACGCTAGACGATAATGCTTGACGAACTGTAGGATAGGATGTATGAGCTAAACGAGCATGTCAAACCCCAAGGGATGCAGCATAAGAAGCAGGTGCGGATGACTTCAGTACAGGAAAAGAATATAATCCAGCTTTATCCTGGCCTGTATGCAGTATTTCCCTCGTCGCCAAGTCCTTAACCAAGAAATGGTTATGAAAGAATTCAATTGAAACTTGGTTAGATTTAGTAAACGAACTAATAGATATTAAATTTTGAGTTGCATTTGGAACATGTAGGATATCGTCAAGAGTGAATTTTTTATCATAAATAATAGCTGAACTTTTACCAACATGGGAAATAGGAAGTTTTGAACCATTACCTAACGTAACTTCTTCAGGGCCTTGATATTCAGAACGAATACCTAGGTTATTAAGATCAGTTGTGAGATGATGTGTGGTGCCACTATCCATTAACCAATCTTGAGCAGAAGAGGTTCTTGCTAAATTAGAAAGAGGTGGTCGAGAAGCTTTGTTTCCAGTGTCAATCCTAGGAGATGGACCCAGGCGTGCAAGATGACCTTTACCTTCACAATCGTGGCAAATAATTCCAGACATGTTTGGATCTTGAGCTGGAGTAGTATTGGTCTGAGCAAAGTTTTGAAACCCACGATTTTGAGACGATTGGGTAAGCCCTTGATTGGAAAAGCATCCACGGCCGCGATCCCCTCGACCTCTACCACGTCCACGATGGTAGAAAAGGAACTCTGAGTAAACTGCGCTGTAGGTGAAATGACAGTATGGGCTTCATCCCTTTTTAACTGCCGTTCTTCATTCAACAATAATACATACAATATATCAAAACTAATATCCTCTTGATGTGATTCAAGAGACTTCGTAGGGATGATAGGCAGGTCCTAGTCCAGCAAGAACAAATTCCACCAAATCGTCATTAGGAATCGGATGCTGCAATGCAGCCAACTTATATGCTATTCCTTTTGCCTTTTGCACATACGATTCAATATTAGCATTATCCCGATGCAAAGTGTGTAACTTCATCTTGAGGTCACGAATTAGTGGCTTTTATCCCGAAGCATATGCAACAACAAGTTTATCCCAAGTTGCACGAGCAGTCGGTGCTCCAACGAACTGAGGCAGGATGCTTTTTGAAACAGAAGCAACAATCCAACTTAAAACAAGTTGGTCTTCACGTAGCCAAACCGTATAGTGCGGGTTGGGTTTGGTACTGGTATCATCGAGAAATTGTGTTGGCATCGACTTACTACCAACAATATGATAGTTCAAACCACATTCATATACCATAGGCGTAAATTGTGTCTTCCATAATAGAAAATCCGAAGATGTGAGTTTCACGGGCAATTATGTCAAGACCCAATTCCTCCCTCCGTAAACTTTCGTGATGGCACCTGGTCTCTACGACTAGGTAAGCCTAACACATTACGGAAATAAAAACAAAAGCATGTATATTAACTTTTGGCAATACAACTATTCATTAAGCAACTAAATGCCGCACGACATAGACAGTTAACACTTCAGGAAAAAAATACCAAACAACACCCAAAACTCGGAAACTCGCAAGTCACAAGCTACTAAGATGTTCTAACTGTTCTATACATCATCTCTATAGAAAGAAAGAGAAATGAACATAAGGGGATAGAGGGGGACTCCGAGGATCTAAGGGCGCGGGCAGATGTACCTTGAAGTCTCCAACAGGCAGCAACGACTGCAACTAGTGATGAGGCTGGTACGATAAACCTGGATCTGCACACGAAAAACATGTGCAGGAAAGGGCGTGAGTACACCACAGCGGTACCCAGTAAGTGCCAAGCCTAACCTCGGCCGAGTAGTGACGAGATCAGGTCAGGGCCCTACTAGTTTATATATNAGTTTATATATATATATATATATATATATATATATATATATATATATATATATATATATATATATATATGATAAAGTAAAACAGAAAGGAATATTGCAGTAAGATTAAATACTAACAGTCAACAAAATAAAATCACAGAAAAGCACCACAACTCAGTACACAGATAGCAATAGGGGGATCTCCTGGGATACCGTCCCGTACTCCCAAGCATAAATGTGTAGGGGGATCTCCCGAAATACCGTTCCGTTGTCCCAAAGTAAACATATCCAGTACAGGGGATCTCCCGGGATACCGTCCCGTAGTCCCAATTATAAATGTGCAGGGAGATCTCCCGGAATATCATTCCGTAGTCCTAAAGTAAACATACCGATCAATTAATATAAATAACAGTTCAACAAGAAATGCTACAGTTTAAAAAATTCATATAAAAAAAGACAGGAAATCCTTACTCTAAACATGCTGCACAGAGTCCAGGTAGGCAGTTAAGACAGTTAAGGCAAGTAAGCATGCTTCCCTAAGCTAAACAGGATGGCTACATATACTTGTATCACTCAATTAAAGGAAAACATAGATATTTACTTAATGAAAACGGGGTTCTTTTTCAACAATTAGCACGTGTACGCACTTATCACCTCACGCATATGACATTCATATAACAACAGTACCAAATCCTAAGGGGAGTTCCCCTACACAAGGTTAGGTAAGCCACTTACCTCGAACCAAGCTCAAAATCAATTCGAAACCACGCTCTTGCCACTAGTATCCAACTCCGAGTGTCCCAAATCTAATCAAATCAATTACATAACGTAAATAAAGCTACAAGAAATTAATTTAACTAATGAAATCAAAGCTAGGGTAAGAAAATAGAAAAACGCCCAAAAGTCCTCCCCAGGCCCACGTCTCGGAATCGGGTAAAAGTCACAAATTATGAACACACATTCACTCACGAGTTCACTCGTACAAAAATCATCCAAATCCGACGTCTAATTACCTTTCAAACCTTAGTTTTCAATTGGGGATCTTTTACCTCATTTCCAAACCTCCACCCTCAAATTCCTTAACTAGATGAGGAAAATAACAATGGATTAAGTTGATATGATCAAAATAGAGATAGAATTAGTTACCCAATAGTTCTCCCTCAAAATCCCTCGAGAAATCGCCTCCCACCGAGCTCTAAATCAAATTTTGTGTTATGAAATTTCAAACCCTCGAAATCCTCTTTTCTGCCCAGCGATTTCCGCTTCTGCGCTCATGGACTGCATCCGGTCCCGCACCTGCGGCAAAAACATCGTAGGTGCGAAGGCCACTTAACCGGGCTGGGCCGCATCTGTGAGCCCACTTCTGCGGTCACCCAGCCGCACCTGCGGTCTCAGCTGCAAAGGCTCAATTCTGCTTCTGCGGCTACTTAGCCGCTTCTGCGGCGCCGCACCTGCGGTCCAAAATCCGCAGGTACGAAAACAACTAGTACAGCAAACTTAAGCAAGATGCCCAAGTCCCAAACCAATCCGTTAAGCATCAGAAACCCGGGGCCTCGGGACCTAAACCAAACATACCAACCAATCCTAAAACATCATACGAACTTAGTCGAGCCCTCAAATTACATCAAACAACGCTAAAACCACGAATCACCCTCCAATTCAAACTTAATGAACTTGAAATCTCAAAATTCTACAATCGATGCCGAAACCAACCAAAACATGTCCGATTGACCCCAAATTTTGCACACAAGTCATATTCAACACTACGAACTACTCCAACTTTCAGAATCGGATTTCGACCCCGATATCAAAAATTCCACTATCGGCCCGAAACTCCAAAAATTTGACTTTCGCCATTTCAAGCGTAAATGAGCTACAGACCTCAAAAACACATTCCGGACACGCCCCTAAGCCCAAAATTACCCAATAGAGCTAACGAAATTGATGGAATTCCATTCCGGAGCCGACTTCACACTGTTCCGTCTATGGCCCAAATTCTAAGACTTAGGCTCTCATTTAGGAACTAAGTGTCCCAAAATACTCCGAAACTCAAAATGAATCATCCCAGCAAATCACAATAGCAGAAAAAGACACGGGAAAAGTAGTTAACTGGGGATCGGGGCGTTAATTCTCAAAATGACCAGCTGGGTCGTTACATCCTCCCCCTTTTAAAACATTCGTTCGTCCTCGAACGAGAATAGAGAAATACTTGAAGTGGTGAAAAGATAAGGATAGCGGTTGCACATATCCTGCGCGGTCTCCCGATTCGCCTCCTTGACCGGATGACCTCGCCATTGAAACTTTACTGATGCAATGCTCTTCGACCTCGGCTTTCGAACCTACCTGTCCAATATAGACACTGGCTCCTCAACATAAGATAGATCGTTGTCCAGCTGGACTGAACTGAAATCCAACACGTGCGACGGATCACCGTGATACCTCCAAAGCGTCGAAACATGAAATAACCGATGAACTCCTGCCAAGCTGGGAGGTAAGGCAAGCTCATAGGCAACCTGCCCAACACACCGCAACACCTCAAAGAGGCTAAAAACCTTGGGCTCAACTTGCCCCTCTTTCCAAATCTCATAACGCCCTTCATAGGCGAAACCCGAAGCAAGACTCGCTCTCCCACCATAAATGAAGCATCGCGAACCTTTCGGTCCGCGTAACTCTTCTATCTAGACTGAGCTTTGCGAAGTAAATCCCAAATGACCTTAACCTTCTCCAAAGTGTCCTGAACCAAGTCCACGCCCAATAGTCTAGCCTCGCCCGGCTCGAACCAACCCACCGGGGACCTACACCGCCTACCATACAGAGCCTCATATGGTGCCATCTGAATGGTGGCTGATAACTATTATTGTAGGCAAACTCCGCAAATGGCAAGAAATGATCCCAAGAACCTCCAAACTCCATCACACACGCACGGAGCATATCCTCAAGAATCTAAATAGTGCGCTCGGACTGTCCGTCCATCTGGGGGTGAAATGCGGTGCTCAACTCTACCTGAGTACCCAACTCATGCTGTACGGCTCTCCAGAACCGTGATGTAAACTGAGTACCTCTATCTGAAATGATGGAAACTAGAATACCATGCAGGCGAACAATCACTTGAATATAAATCTCAGCCAACCGCTCTGAAGAATAGGTAGTACACACAGGAATGAAGTGCGTGGAACTTGGTCAGCCGATCCACAATCACCCAAATAGCATCGGACTTTCTCAAAGTCCGTGGGAGTCCAACTACGAAATCCGTGGTTATCCGCTCCCACTTCCACTCCGGAATCTCTATCCGCTGAAGCAAGCCACCTGGTCTCTGATGCTCATATTCCACCTGCTGAAAATTGAGGCATCGAGCTACAAAACCAATTATATCTTTCTTCATCCTCCTCCACCAATAGTGCTACCTCAAATCCTGGTACATCTTTGCGTCACCCGGATGGATGGAATACCGCGAACCGTGGGCCTCCTCTAGAGTGAACTCTAGAAGCCCATCAACATTAGGCACACATATCCGACCCTGCATCCTCAATACCTTGTCATCACCAATGGTCACATCTCTGGCATCATCATGCAGAACCTTGTCCTTGAGGACAAACACATGAGGGTCATCATACTGGCACTCTCTGATACGATCAAACAAGGAAGACCGAGAAACCATACAAGCTAGGACACGAATGGGCTCCGAAATATTCAATCTCACAAACTGGCTGGCTAAGGCCTGAACATCCATCGCCATGGGCCTCTCCGCTGGTGGTAGATAAGCCAAACTTCTCAAACTTTCTGCCCGGTGGCTCAAGCATCGGCCACCACATTGGCCTTCCCCGGGTGGTACAAAATAGTGATATCATAATCCTTATGCAGCTCTAACCACCTCCTTTATCGCAAATTAAGGTCCTTCTGCTTGAACAGATGCTGCAAACTCCGATAATCAGTATATATCTCACAAGGAACACCGTATAAATAATGACGCCGGATCTTCAGGGCGTGGACAATAGCTGCTAACTCTAGATCATGGGCAGGATAATTCTTCTCATGCACCTTCAGCGGCCTAGACGTGTAGGGAATCACCCTACCGTCCTGCATCAACATCGCTCCAAGGCCAATCCTCGAGGCATCACAATAGACAGTATAAGACCCCGAACCTGTAGGCAATATCAATACTGGGGCTGTAGTCAGAGCTGTTGCGAGCTTCTGAAAACTCTTCTCGCACTCTTCCGTCCACCTGAATGGAGCACCCTTCTGAGTCAGCCTGGTCATAGGTGCTGCAATAGATGAGAATCCCTCAACAAATCGACAGTAATAGCCCGCCAAACCAAGGAAACTACGATCTCTGTAGCTGAGGATGGTCTGGGCCAACTCTACACTGCTTCCACTTTCTTCGGATCCACCTTGTTCCCTTCACTCGATACTACGTGACCCAAGAATGCCACGGAATCCAACCAGAACTCACATTTCGAGAACTTCGCATGTAATTTCTTTTCTCTCAAGGTCTGAAGCACTGTCGTCAGGTGCTGCTCATGATCTTCCCGACTCCGAGAGTACACCAAAATGTCATCAAGAAAGACAATGATGAACGAGCCAAGATATGGTCGAAATACACTGTGCATCAAATGCATAAATGCTGCTGGGGCATTGGTGAGCCCAAAAGACATAACAAGGAACTCGTAATGACCATAACGAGTCCTAAAAGTAGTCTTCAGGATATCTGACTCCCGAATCTTCAACTGATGATAACCTGAACGCAAATCAATCTTAGAAAACACTTGAGCACCCTACAACTGATCAAACATGTCATCAATACGAGGCAAAGCATACCGGTTCTTTACTGTAACTTTGTTCAACTGGCGATAATCAATGCACATACCCATAGAACCATCCTTTTTCTTCACAAACAAGATAGGAGCACCCCAAGGTGACACACTGGGCCGAATAAAGCCCTTATCAAGCAATTCCTATAATTGTTCCTTCAACTCCTTCAACTTAGGAGGAGCCATAGGATAAGGAGGAATAGATATGGGTTGAGTGCCCAACAACAAATCAATGCAAAAATAAATATCTCTATCGGGTGGCATGCCTAGAAGATCAGTTGGAAACACATCAGGGAAATCCTACACTGCCGGGACTGAATCAACTATAGTGGTATCAATACTGACATCTCTCACATAAGCCAGGTACGCGTCACACCCCTTCTCAACCATTCACTGAGCTTTAAGAAATGAAATAACTCTGCTAGGAGTGTAATCTAAAGTACCCCTCCACTCTAATCGCGGTAAACCTAGCATAGACAACATCACGGTCTTGGCGTGACAATCAAGAATAGCATAATGGGGCGACAACTAGTCCATGTCCAAGATAACATCAAATCTACCATGTTGAGCAATAATAAATCGGCTCTGGTCTCAAACCCACTAAGAGAAATCAAACACGACCGATAAACGCGGTCCGCAATAAGAGAATCTCCCATAGGAGTAGAAACATAAATAAGGGAACTCAAAGAAATCCGAGATACGCCCAAATGCGGGGCAAAATAAGAGGACATATAGGAATAAGTGGAGCCTAGAACGAATAGAATCGATGCATCTCTATGACAGACCAGAACAATACCTGTAATGATAGAATTAGAGGCAGCAACCTTGGTACGGGCAGGAAGGGCATAGTATCTCTCCTGGACTCCCCCTCTAGGGCGACCTCTACCTCCTGGCCCTCTGCCTCTAGCTGGCTGAGCAGGTGGGGTAGCAACTGGTGCTGTGATCATAGCCTGGGGACCCTATGGAGCACGCTGTGGTTGAGAAGTCTGTGAGGTGCACCCCTCCTAAGTCTAGGGCAATCGCTCACCATATGGCGTGTATCGCCACACTCAAAACAAGCTCTGGGAGGGCGTGGCGGCTGTGACTGGCTCGGGCCAGGTCTACTGGACTGACCAGTGAAAGCACCCCGTGCAGGAGGCGCACTAGATACTGGAGGTGCATAATAAGGCTCCTGAGGTCTAGGAGGAGCTGAAATACCACTGGCTGCTGGAAGAGCTGAATGAACGGGGTGACTTACATAACCCCTACCATGACGAACTGCAGCTGGGGCACGAGCACCAGAATAATGGCCCGACTCTCGAGACCTCTTGCCCTCTCTCTCCTCCCTGTCCCGAGCAAGCATACCCTCTACTCTCCTAGAAATACTCACCACCTATTGATAGGCGATATCCATCTCTATCTCCTAGGACATGCTAGACCTGATGTCGAGAATGAGCCCCTCAATAAATCGGCAAACTCTCTCATGAACTGTAGAAACCAAGGCCGGTTCATGTCTAGCCAAATTACTTAAGCGGACAACATACTCCGAAACAGTCACAGTACCCTGGCGCAGATGTTTAAACTCCGCGCGCATTGCGTCCCTGAGGCTCTGAGGGACATACTTCCTCAAAAACATATTCGAGAACTGGGTCCATGTAAGGGAAGCTGCCTCAGCTGGACTGTCCAATTCAAAAGTACGCCACCACTGATAGGCTGCCCCTCGAAGCTGGAAGGCGGTGAAAGAAACCTCACTCAACTCTGCTATGCCCGTAGTACGGAGGATACGGTAACACTCCTCTAGAAATCCCTGAGTATCCTCTGATGCTAGTCCACTGAATGTAGGAGGATCGTACTTCTTGTACCTCTCAAGTCTTCACTCCTCCTCCTCTGAAGTAGCTGCCCTACCCTCGGCCTGAACTGGGGCTACAGGCGGTACCGGTATAACCTCTAGGATCTGATAAACTTAAACCTACTGCTCTAGGGTGCGGGCGGCAGGAGTCTGTGCTCCTCCCCCGGCTTGAGATGTGGCTGCATCAAGGGGAATCAACCCCTCAATTTTGTGAAATTCTGCCTAGGGATTCCTTAATCGCGATCGAGGAAATAGCCTCGCGATCGCGAAGCTCAACTTTGCTGCCACAGAAATTAACTCTACGCGAACGCATAAAACTCCACGCGAACGCGATGCTCTGACTCTCATAATTACGCGATCGTGAACAACCCAATGCGTTCGCGATGAGCAAAGCGCATGGCCCAGCTTGGTCCACTTAACACTATACGGACACGACCTTGGCTATGCATTCGCGAAGCACCGCTTTAATCCAGTACGCATTTGTGTGCTCTTGTCTGCGAACGCAAAGAATAAATCCATCCTCTCGCCCAGCTAGCTTACACAATTGCGGATCACACCACGCGATCGCGTATAAGGAAACCAAAACTCAGACACCAAAAAACTTCAGCAACCTCCTAAGTCCAAAATCGATCCGTTGGGCATCCGAAACACACTCGAGGCCCCCAGTACCTCAACTAAACATACCAACTATTCCTAAAACACTTACAAACTTAGTCGAGCCCTCAAACCACATCAAACAATGCTAAAAACACGAATCACCCTCCAGTCCAAACTTAAAGAACTTGAAACTTCAAATTTTCACAACCGATGCCGAAACCTATCAATGCACGTCCGATTGACCCAAATTTTGCACACAATACATATTCAACACTACGGACCTACTACAACTTCCGGAATTGGAATCCTACCCCGATATCAAAAATTCCACTACTAGTCCAAATCTCCCAAAATTTAAGTTTCGTCATTTCAAGCCTAATTAAGCTACAGACCTCCAAGATACAATCCGGACATGCCCTTAAGCCCAACATCACCCAACAGAGCTAACGGAACTGACAAAACTCCATTCCGGAGTCGTCTTCACAAAGTTCCGACTACGGTCAAAATCCTAAGACTTAAGCCTCCGGTTGGGGACTAACTATCCCAAAACACTCCAAAAACCAAAACGAAACCTCCCAGCAAGTCACAATAGCAGAAAAAGATAGAGGGAAGCAGTTATTAGGGGATCGGGGTTATAACTCTCAAAACGACCGGCCGGGTCGTTACATACTCCCCCTCTTAAAATAATCGTTCGTCCTCGAACGAGCATTGAGACATACCTAAAGTGGTGAAAAGATGAGGATAACGGTTGTGCATATCCTGCTCGGTCTTCCAAGTTCCCTTCTTGACCGGCTGACCCCTCCACTAAACCTTTACTGATGCAATGTTCTTTGACCTCAACTTTCGAACCTTCCTGTCCAAAATAGCCACTGGCTCCTCAACATAGGATAGATCCTTGTCCAACTGGATTGAGCTTAAATTCAACACATGAGACAGATCGCCATTATACTTCCAGAGCATAAAAACAAGAAATATCGCATGAACTCCTGCTAGGTTGGGAGGCAAGGCAAGCTCATAAGAAACCTCTCCAACTCGCCGCCACACCTCAAAGGGACCAATATACCTTGGGCTCAGCTTGCCCTTCTTTCTGAACCTCATAACGCCCTCATAGGTGAAACCCAGAGCAAGACCCGCTCTCCAACCATGAATGCAATATCGCGAACCTTCCAGTCCGCATAACTGTTCTGTCTGGACTAGGCTGTGCGAAGTCAATCTTGAATCACCTTAACCGTCTCCAAGGCATCCTGAACCAAGTCTGTACCCAATAATCTGGCCTCGCCCGGCTCGAACTGTCAAGACCCAAATTGATAGGCCGCGACGGGTGCCCGAGTCTTACTTGTCGAACACCCCTGAGCATACGTGTAAGATATAAACATGAATACATCTGTTGAATTATGAGAATAACATACATGAGGGAAATCTGCCCAAAAGACATGTACATATACGCGCAACATATGTAGGGCGAGCCGGCAAGGCTACTATAGACAACTATATACCTCAAAATTGGAAGCCGGCAAGGCCACATACTATCCATACATACTGTCTACAGACCTCTAACAGAATATAAAACTGTACAAGGACGGGATCGGGCCCCGTCATACCCATATATGTGTACAAACATATCATACCTAAATGCAAGGCAGCTCCTGTTCAAATGGAGCACACCAACGCTCGCTGATCCAGGATCCTAAAAAGGGGGATCGCCAGCTTGTCTACCTGCACCTACGGGTATGAAACGCAGGTCCCAGGAAATAGGGCGTCAGTACGAATAATGTACTGAGTATGTAAGGCATAAAAATCAGTACATAACAGACAGAGAAGAAACATGGAATAAGGAATTCCGCCTGTAAGTCTAAATTACTTTGTAAATCCTAAAATATTTATAATGTCATGCACGTACGTATAAATATCGTGTCATGCATGGGTATATGTGTACTTAACATCATCAAGCCTCTGAGGGTATCCCATCATATCATCTCGGACTGTGGGCAAAATCATCAACATATACCAGCTGATCAGGCGGTAGTGCGTATATAACACCGTAACCTTTCCCATATCTCATATATACATGCATAAATGAATGCAATGCATGAGAAGTACGTCAATAAAATCTTTCGGAATGTCATAAGACCATTATGCCTTTGCTTAATACCATGAAGTAAACTTTATCAACTTATGTATTTTCTTAGACCCATGAACAGATGATAGAATAATAGGACACATGGGGAATCAAGAACATAAGCATCTCTAGCATTTCTATGAATAGAGTTAGTTATGAAAGTTGTGCATTTGCTCGTTTCGTTTGTATCATATGGATCATTGCCAAAAAGAAAGAAGGGATAGCCTTAACATACCTGAGTCGATTCTCTTGACAATCCTCTAACACACGTTAATTGCGACAAAATACGGAACAAGTCATATGAAAAGTCCGAAGCAATCACGTTGCTATGCAATGAAAACTTGGCTGAAACCTTCTTCTTAAGATGTGAGTAGTAATGTTGCTTATACACAGTAATATTTGCTGAAACTCTTTCTTAAGAGAGGAGTAGTAACCTTGCTATGCAAAGTAAGATTTTGCTGAAACTCTTTCTTAGGAGATTGCAATTGATTTTGGACAAGGGATGTTACTTTAGGTGGGTCCCACTTAGGATGACTAATCCTTTGCTAAGGGCTTCTAATTTGGCCACCTAAATGTAATGAATCCTATTCATTTTTTGGGCTACCACGTTTTTGGGCCTCTTAGGCCTTATCCCAACATCTTAATTAATCATTAATGTCTTATTTAACTAATTAATCTCCCATTAATCAATAATCAACCAATTATCCACATAATTATGAATTATCTCAAATTACTTAAAATACTACTTACTTTTAACATACTTTATGTACCTTACTATCGTGGTTATGGGGTACCTTATATGGCAGTAGTCCATAATATCGGGTATTGTAGCTCGGGCCGTATTTTATCCCAAATCGACAACGTTCAACGAAACTCACTTTCTTTGATCCGTTTAACCTTTAACCTTCACGACACTTACTTATCGCTTTTTAGGAATAACATAAATGCTTATAACCTCAAGATAATCTCATCCCCTAGTCTATGTTGATTAACTGAAGACGAAACTTTAACGTATAAAAACGCGAGATGTAACATGAACCAACCCATTGGGGACCGACACCGCCTACCATACAGAGCCTCATACGATGCCATCTGAATGCTAGACTGATAACTGTTGTTGTAGGCAAACTCTGCAACTAATCCTAAGAACCTCCAAGCTCTATCACACACGCACGAAGCATATCCTCAAGAACGTGAATAGTGCGCTCGGACTGCCCGTTCGTCTGAGGGTGAAATGCTCTGCTCAACTCCACCCGAGTACCCAACTCATGCTATACGGATCTCCAGAACCGTGATGTAAACGGCGTACCTCGGTCAGAGATAATAGATACCAGTACGCCATAAAGTCTAACAATCTCACGCATATAAGCTCGAGCCAGCTGTTCGGAAGAATAAGAGTCATCACAGGAATGAAATGAGTTGACTTGGTCAGCCTATCCACAACTACCCAAAAGAGTCAGTGGAGTCCAAAAACAAAGTCTATAGTAATCCGCTCCCATTTTCACTCCGGAAACTCTAACTTCTGAAGCGACCCACCAGGCCGCTGATGCTCATACTTTGCCTACTGTCAATTTAGACACCGGGCCACATATTCCACTATGTCCTTCTTCATTCTACGCCACCAATAATGCTGCCTCAAGTCCTAATACATCTTTGCGGCACCCGGATGAATGGAGTACCATGATCTGTGAGCCTCTTGAAGAATCAACTCACGCAATCCGTCTACATTGGGCACACATAGCTTGCCCTGCATCCTCAATGCACCATCATATCCAATGGTGACCTCCTTGGCATCACCGTTCTGAACGTGTCCTTAAGGACAAGCAAATGGGGGTCATCATACTAACGTTCCCTAATACGATCATAAAGAGAAGACCGGAGGACCATACAATTTAATACTCGACTCGACTCAGAAATATCCGATCTCAAAAACTAGCTGGCTAAGGCTTGAACATCCAACGCCATGGGCCTCTCTACTGCTGGTATAGTAAACTCCCCTCTGCCCTATGACTCAAATCATCGGCCACCACATTGGCCTTTCCAGGGTGGTACAAAATGGTGATATCATAATCCATAAGCAGCTCTAACCACCTCCTCTGACACAAATTAAGATTCTTCTACTTGAATAGATGTTGTAGACTTCAGTGATCAGTGTAGATCTCACAAGTAACATCGTACAAATAGTGTCTCCAAAGCTTTAAGGCATGAATAATAGCTGCTAGCTCAAGGTCATGGACATGATAGTTCTTTTCATGCACCTTCAGCTGTCTGGACGCGTAGGCAATCGCTGTATCAACACCGCATCGAGGCCAACTCGCGACGCATCATAATAAACAGTATAAGACCCCGAACCTGTAGGCAATAACAATACTGGGGCTGTAGTCAAAGCTGTCTTAAGCTTTTGGAAGCTCTTCTCACACTCTTCTGTCCACCTGAAGGGAGCACCCTTCTGGGTCAGCCTGGTTATAGGTGCTGCAATAGATGAGAATCCCTCAGCAAAGCGACGGTAATACCCTGCCAAACCAAGGAAGCTCCGGATCTCTGTGGCTGAGGATGGTCTGGGCCAACTCTACACTGCTTCCACCTTCTTCGGATCCAGCTTGATCCCTTCACTCGACACCACGTGGCCTAAAAATGCCATGGAATATAACTAGAACTCACATTTTGAGAACTTTGTATATAACTTCTTTTCTCTCAAGATCTGAAGCACTATCCTCAGGTGCTGCTCATGATCCTTCCGACTCCGGGAGTACACCAGAATGTCTCAATAAAGACAATGACGAATGAGTCAAGATTAGGCCTAAATACATTGTGCATCAAATACATAAATGCTGCTGGAGCATTAGTCAGTGCAAATGACATCACAATGAACTCATAATGACCATACCGAGTCCTGAAAGCAGTCTTCGAGATATCTAGCTCCTGAATCTTCAACTGATGATAACCTGAATGCAAATCAATCTTGGAAAACACTTTGGCACCCTGTAACTGATCAAATAGGTCATCAATACAAGGCAAAGGATACCTGTTCTTCACTGTGACTTTGTTCAACTGGTGATAATCGATTCACATACGCATAGAACTAAACTTTTCCTTTACGAACCAGACATGAGCATCCCAAGGTGACACACTAAGCCGAATGAAGCCCTTATCAAGCAATTCCTGTAACTGTTCCTTCAAATCCTTCAACTCAGGAGGGGCCATACGATAAGGAGGAATAGAGATGGGCTGAGTACCCGGCAACAAATCAATGACAAAATCAAAATCTTTGTCGGGCGCATGCCCGGAAGATCAGCTAGAAACACATCAGGAAAATCCCTCACTATTGGGACTGACTCATCTGTAGGAGTATCAATACTAACATCTCTCACATAAGCTAGATACGCATTACAACCATTTGTTGAGCTTTAAGAAACGATATTACTCTTCTGGGAGTGTAATCTAAGGTACCCCTCCACTCTAATCGTGGTAAACCTGGCATAGCCAGCGTCACGGTCTTGGCGTGAATATCAAGAATAGCATAATGGGGCGACAACCAGTCCACGCCCAAGATAACATCAAAATCTACCATGCTGAGCAATAATAAATCGGCTCTGGTCTCAAAACCACTGAGAGTAATCAAACACGATCGATACACGCGGTCTACAACATCCCACAAGAGTAGACACATAAACAGGGGAACTCAAAGAATCTCGAGATACGCCCAAATCCAGTGCAAAATAAGATGACACATAGGAATAAGTGGAGCCTGGATCGATTAGAACCGATGCATCTCTATGACAGACCGGAACAATACCTGTAATGACAGAATCGGAAGCAACTGCCTCTGTACGAGCAGGAAGGGCATAGTATCTGGCCTGACCTCCCCCTCTAGGGCGACCTTTACCTCCCCGACCTCCACCTCGAGCTGGCTGAGCAGGTGGAGTGGCAGCGGGTGCTGTAATCATAGCCTGGGAACCCTGTGGAGCACGTTGTGGCTGAGAAGTCTATGAAGGTGTACCCTTCCTAAGTTTAGGGCAATCACTCACCATATGGCGAGTGTTGCCACACTCAAAACAAGCTTTAGGAGGGCGTGGCTGCTGTGGCTGACTTGGGCCAGGTCTGCTGGACTGACCGCTAAAAGCACCCCGTGCAGGAGGCACACTAGATACTAGAGGTGCATAATAAGGCTCCTGGGGCCTAGGAGGGGCTGAGATACCACTGGCGGCTAGAAGAGCTGAATCTCACATAGCCCCAACCATGCCGAACTTCACCTGGAGCACGGGCACCGGAATAATGGCCTGACTCTCGAGACCTTTTGGCCTCTCTCTCCCGAGCAAGCATGCCCTCCACTCTCCTAGCAATACTCACAACCTGCTGATATGACATATCCGTCTCTAACTCCCGGGCCATGCTAGTCCTGATGCTGGGATGGATTCCCTCAATAAACCGATGGACCCTCTCTCGAACCGTAGAAACCAAGGCCGGTGCATGTCTAGCCAAGTCACTGAAATGAACTGCATACTTTGAAACAGTCATAGCACCCTCGCGCAACTGCTTAAACTCTACGCGCCATGCGTCCCTGAGGCTGTGAGGGATATACTCTCTCAAAAACATGTCCGAGAACTGAGTCCAACTCATAAGCACGCCACCACTGATAGGCTGCTCCTCTAAGCTGAAACATAATGAAAGAAACCCCACTCGACTCTGTTATGCCCATAGTACGGAGGATACAGTGGCACTCCTCCAGAAATCCCTGAGCATCCTCTGATGCTAGGCTACTGAATGTAGGAGGGTCGTACTTCTTGTACCTCTCGAGCCTACGTTGCTCCTCTTCTGAAGCTGCTACCCTACCTTCGGGCTGAACTTGGGCTACAGGTGGCACTGTTATAACCTCTAGTATCTGGTCAACCTAAACCCACTGCTCTGGGTGCAGATGTTAGAGTCTATGCTCCTCCCCCGTCCTGAGATGTGGTTGGAGCAAGGGGAATCAATCCTGCCTGAGCTAGAGTGCCGAACATGCTCAGGAACTGAGCTAGGGTCTCTTGAAGAGCTGGTGTAGTAGTAGGCTGTTACACCCATATTTTTGTACGTAAAAATACGCCATAAGTAAATTAATGGAAGCTCGAAAATTATGTTACATCGCGCATTTTTGTATTTTAAAGTTTCATCGTAATTTAATCGACATAAGTTCGAGAATGAGATTATTTCGAGATTATAAGCATTATGCTATTTTAAACAAGTGATAAGTAAACTCGTGAAGGTGAGAGGGTAAGCAAATAGAAGAAAATAAATTTCATCGAAGCTTGTCAATTTGGGATAAAATACGATCCGAGCTATGATACCCGGTATTTATGGACTAATACCATATAAGGTACCACATGACCATGATAGTGAGTAGTATTTTAAGTAATTTGAGATAATTCTTAATTATGCAGATAATTGATTAATTGTGGGGATAATTATGATTAAGTGGGTAAAGATCTTTTTGGGCCTGCCACTTGGCATCAATCTAAGCCAAAGTGGCACTAATAGGCATGATGAGTCATAAGGCATAAGATGCCTTGTTTACACGTATAGAATTCTTGGATTGATAAGCTAAGCTAATGCTCTAGTGAATACCGGAGGGTCCAAATTAAGGAAATCACGAACCCTCGCACTGACGGACCTATCTGCATGACCAATACCTACTTCTTGACGCCGAGCCTGTGCGGATACTAATCGATTTAATAGCTGAATAACATCTCTTATCTCCTGTCCTAGTGCATTTGGCTAAGGGGCTAAATGCACAGGGGCGGGCATTGGGGCTGGTGCCCCTCGAAGCTCTTCTGGAGAGGGCGGGGTATGTGAAGTCTGAGATGGAATCTCACTATAAGACTCTCCCCGAGCCCTGGTAACTGTGGCGCTAGACTAGTAGTCTCACCAGCCACAGATTTTCCCTTCTGGCCGGCTGTAGTCTTCAGAGGCATTGCTGAAAATGTAACATATCTTTAGGAACATGAATTCTTGTATCGCATGATCGAAGATAAGAAAAGAGGATAACATCCTATATGTACTGTAGCCTCATGTCTATAAGTGTGGTGCACAACACACCCATAAACAAGACTCTACTAGACACGATCTGTAGACAACCCTAGGACATAACTGCTTTGATACCACTTTTGTCACAACCCAAACCGGTGGGCCGCGATGGATGCCCGAGTCCTACCTGTCGAACATCCTTAAGCATGCGTCTAAGATATAAACATGAATAACATACGTGAGGAAACCTATCCAAAAGACATATGTACATATACATGCGGAATACAGTGGGCGAGCCGGCAAGGCTGCAATAGACAACAATATACCCAAAACGGGAAGCCGACAAGGACACATACTATCCAACTATACATAACTGTCTACATACCTCTAATAGAAAATACAACTGTACAACGACGGGAATAGGCCACGTCATACCCATATATTTCTACAAGCATATCATACCAAAATCAAAAGCAGCTCCAGATGAAGTGGAGCATGCCAACTCTCGCTGATCAAGGATCCTAAGAAGGGAGACCGTCAGCTTGTCTACCTGCACCTGCGGGCATGAAATGCAGGCCCCGGGAAATAGGGAGTCAATACGAATAATGTACTGAGTATGTAAGGCATGAAATCAATACATAAGAGACATAGATGAAACATGGAATAAGAAATTCCGCCTGTAAGTCTAAATAACTTTGCAAATCCTGAAACAGTTATAATATCATGCACGTCCGTGTAAATGTCGTGTCATGCATAGGTATAGGTGTACATAACATCATCAAGCCTTTGAGGGTATCCCATCATATCATCTCAGCCACTGTGGTCAAAATCATCAACATATACCAACTGATCAGGTCGTGATGCGTATATAACGCCGTAATCTTTTTCCATATCCCATATACATATAAATACTCGTATATAACGTCATCTTGTCATGGGTCAATGTAAATGCATAAATGAATGAAATGCATGAAAATATGTTAATAATCTCAATATTTCTTTCAGATAAACTTTATCAACTGCGTATTATTTTGAGACCCATGAACAGAAGATATAATAATATGTCACATGGGTAATCAAGAACATAGAGACCCCTAGTATTTCTATGAATAGAGTCGTTTATGATAGCTGTGCGTTTGCTCGTTTCTTTTGTATCATTTTGATCATGCCAAAAGAAAGAAGGGATAGCCTTAACATACCTGGAGTAGGAAAAAATCCGTATGATGTTCTTGAAAAAGGTTGCACCGTACTCTTTTAGAACCGCAAAATCTTATGTTGCTAAGGTGCTAATAAATCTTGTTGGAATTGTTTTGTTGCAAGAAATTTTGTTGAAAAGTTGTTGGATTGAGTTTAGCGTCTGTTTTGAAATGTTTGAATTAGGAAGAAAGTTATAAGATTTCTCACTTGATTATTTTAAGTCCTTATGAAGCCAAACTTCTAAATCTCTTACACGTAAGTGTCGTATGTATATTACTTTAGATGGCCACCTTTCAATCAAGTGCGAGTCACTTAATTTAAAGGGGGGGGGGGGGGACACATCATGCCATTTAATCCTTATCCAATATATCTCTAATTGATTAGGTAATATCCTATTACCGAATAATTAATCAATTACCCAATTAATTAAGAATTATCTCAACTTACTTAAAATACTACTCATTTTTAACATACCTTGTACACCTTACTATCATGGTCATGTAGTACCTTGTATGGTACTAGTCCATAAATATCAGGTATTATCGCTCGGACCTTATTTTATCCCAAATCAACAACCTTCAATAAAACTCATTTTCTTTAATTCGTTTACCCTTTATCCTTCACGGTACTTACTTATCGCTTGTTATAAATAGCATAAATATGTTAACCTCAAGATAATCTCATCCCCGATTCTACGTCGATTAACTGAAGACAAAACTTTAACGTACGAAAGCGAGATGTAACAAGAATCCCCCATCGGTGTGGACACATACACGGGAGCACTCAAAGAATCACGAGGCACAACCAAATATGAAGCAAAGTAAGATGACTCATAGGAGTATGTAGACCCTGGATCAAATAGAACTGAAGCATCTCTATTGCAAACTGAAACAGTACTGGTGATGACAGCGTCGGATGACTCAGTCTCAGGCCTGACTGGGAAAGCATAACATCGGGACTGGGCCCCACCACTCTGAACCATATCTCTGGGACGACCTCCTATTGGCTGGCCTCCACCTCTATCGGCCTGACCTCCACCTCTAACGGCCTGACCTCCACCTCTAGCGGTCTGGCCTCAACCTCTGGCTCCCTGACCCCTACCTCTAACTAGTTGAGCGGGCGATGATGTAACCGGTGCCGGAATCATGGCACGAGAACTCTGCTGTGGCGTACCGCCCAATAATCTCGGGCAAGTCTTCCTAACATGCCCATAACCACCACACTCAAAGCATCCATCCTGGTACTATGGCCGCTAAAACTGAGACTGACCCAAACGGGCTGGCTGACCACGGTAATTAGGGGTGTTCAAAACCGAACCGAAACCGAAAACCGAACCGAAACCAAAGCTTAATGGCTTATTAGTATCGGGTTAATTGTTTAACGGACGGGGAACAGATTGAAATCTTTTTATTAACGGCTTATCGGTTTGGGGCAAATTATTCAATTTTCTTAACGGATAATCTGTTAACCCATTAAGAATATATATATATATATATATATATATATATATATATATA